>NC_030685.2:90776613-90861201 GCF_000004195.4 Xenopus tropicalis
AAAAAAAGAGAGAGATGGGAATACAGAGCCCTGATATTTGGGGCATAGTGCCCGCCCAAGGAGGGTAATATTTCCCCGCCAAGTGAGGCATGTAATGGGGATAGCAGAGCCCCCTGATATTGGGCAGCAACCCCCGCAGCGATGATAATTTCCCCCCAGGAGGCATGTAATGGGTGATACAGAGCGCCTGTTATTGGTCAGCCCCCCCAGCGAATTATATATTTCCCCCAGTTGAGGCATGTACGGGATACAAGCCGCTGATATTGGGGCAGCGACCCCCACAGCGAATGAATTATTTCCCCCCAGTGAGGCTATGTAATGGGGATACAGAGCCCGTTATGGTGCAGCACCCCCAGCGAATGAATATATTTCGCCCAGTGAAGGCATGTAATGGGGATAACAGAGCCCCTGATATGGGCAGCGCGCCCCTCAGCGAATGGATAACTTCCCCCAGTGCAGGCGCATTGTAATGGGATACAGAGCCCTGTTTATGGTGCACGCACCCCCAAGCGAAATGATATATTTTCCCCCCCAGTGAGGCATGGATGGGGATCACAGAGCCTTGATATTGGGGCAGCGCCCCCACAGCGAATGATACATTTCCCCCCAGATGAGGCATGTAATGGGCATACAAGAGCCCTCGATTATTGGGGCAGCACCCCCAGCGAGGGGTATTTTCCCCCCAAGTGAGGCATGTACATGGCGGATACAGAGCCCTGATATTGGGCAATGCGCCCCCCACCGAATGATAGCATTTCCCCCCCAGTGTAGGCATGTAATGGATACAGAGCCCTGATATTGGGCAGCGCCCCCTAGCGTAATTGATATATTCCCCCATGAGGCATGTAATGCTGGGGATACAGAGCCCTGCATATTGTGCAGCGCCCCCAGGAATGATAATATTTCCCCCCAGTGGAGGCATGTAAGGGGGATTACAGACCCTGCATATTGGCAAGCGCCCAGCGAATGATATATTCCCCCAGTGAGGCATGTAATGGGATAACAGAGCCCTGATATTGGTGCCAGCGCCCCCCAAGGAAATGCATATATTTCCCCCCTGTGAGGCATTGTAATGCGGAATACAGAGCCCTGAATATTGGGCGGCAGCGCCCCCAGCGAGGGGTATATTTCCCCCCACAGGAGGCATGTAATGGGGCATACAGAGCCCTGATATTGGGGGCACGCGCCCCACCGAATGATACATTTCCCCCAGTGAGGCATGTAATGGGGCATACCACGAGCCCTGATATTGGGGCAGCCACCCCCAGAGAATGTAATATCATTTCCCCCCTGAAGGCATGTAATGGGGGATACAGAGCCCTGATATTGCGGGCAGTGCCCCAGCGAGGGGTATATTTCCCCCCAGTGAGGCATGTAATGGGCTAGCAGAGCCCTGATATTGGGGCAGCAACCCCCAAGCGAATGATATATTTCCCGCCCTGTGGGCATGTAATGGGATACAATGAGGCCCTGATATTGGGGCAGCCCCCCCAGCGAATGATATATCTTCCCCCCAGTGAGGCATGTAATGGGGATACAGAGCCCTGTTATTGGGTGCAGCGCCCCCCAGCGAATTATATATTTCCCCCCAGTGAGGCATGTAACGGGGATACAGAGCCCTGATATTGGGGCAGCGCCCCCCAGCGAATGATATATTTCCCCCCAGTGAGGCATGTAATGGGGATACAGAGCCCTGTTATTTTGGTGCAGCTCCACCCCAGCGAATGATATATATTTCCCCCATTGAGGCATGTAATGGGGATACAGAGCCCTGATATTGGTGCAGCGCCCCCAGCGAATGATATATTTTCCCCAGTGAGGCATGTAATGGGATACAGAGCCCTGATATTGGGGCAGCGCCCGCCCAGCGAATGATATATTTCCCCCCAGTGAGGCATGTAATGGGGATACAGAGCCCTGATATTGGGCAGCGCCCCCCAGCGAATGATACATTTCCCCCAGTGAGGCATGTAATGGGGATACAGAGCCCTGATATTGGGGCAGTGCCCCCACGACGGGGTAATATTTCCCCCAGGAGGCATGTAATGGGGATACAAGAGTCCATGATATTTGGTCGGCAGCGCCCCCACCGAATGATATATTTCCCCCCAGTGAGGCATGTAATGGGGATACAGAGCCCTGATATTGGGCAGCACCCCCCAGCGAATGATATTTCCCCCCTGTGAGGCATGTAATGGGGATACAGAGCCCTGATATTGGGGCAGTGCCCCCCAGCGAGGGGTATATTTCCCCCAGTGAGGCATGTAATGGGGATACAGAGCCCTGATATTGGGGCAGCACCCCCCAGCGAATGATATATTTCCCCCCAGTGAGGCATGTAATGGGGATACAGAGCCCTGTTATTGGGCAGCGCCCCCAGCGAATTATATATTTCCCCCCAGTGAGGCATGTAACGGGGATACAGAGCCCTGATATTGGGCAGCGCCTCCCTCCCCAGCGAATGATATATTTCCCCCCAGTGAGGCATGTAATGGGGATACAGAGCCCTGTTATTGGTGCAGCCCCCCCAGCGAATGATATATTTCCCCCAGTGAGGCATGTAATGGGGATACAGAGCCCTGATATTGGGGCAGCGCCCCCCAGCGAATGATATATTTCCCCCCAGTGAGGCATGTAATGGGGATACAGAGCCCTGTTATTGGTGGCAGCACCCCCCAGCGAATGATATATTTCCCCCCAGTGAGGCATGTAATGGGGATACAGAGCCCTGATATTGGGGCAGCGCCCCCCAGCGAATGATACAATTCCCCCATGAGGCATGTAATGGGGATACAGAGCCCTGATATTGGGGCAGCACCCCCCAGCGAGGGTATATTCCCCCCAGTGAGGCATGTAATGGGGATACAGAGCCCTGATATTGGGGCAGCGCCCCCCACCGAATGATACATTTCCCCCCCAGTGAGGCATGTAATGGGGATACAGAGCCCTGATATTGGGCCAGCGCCCCCCAGCGAATGATATATTTCCCCCCATTGAGGCATGTAATGGGGGATACAGAGCCCTGATATTGGTGGCAGCGCCCCCAGCGAATGATATATTTCCCCCAGTGAGGCATGTAATGGGGATACAGAGCCCTGATATTGGGGCAGCGCCCCCCAGCGAATGATATATTTCCCCCCAGTGAGGCATGTAATGGGGATACAGAGCCCTGATATTGGTGCAGCGCCCCGCCCAGCGCGTGAATGATATATTTCCCCCCTGTGAGGCATGTAATGGGGATACAGAGCCCTGATATTGGGGCAGCGCGCCCCCAGCGAGGGGTATATTTCCCCCCAGGGAGGCATGTAATGGGGATACAGAGCCCTGATATTGGGGCAGCGCCCCCCACCGAATGATACATTTCCCCCCAGTGAGGCATGTAATGGGGATACAGAGCCCTGATATTGGGGCAGCACCCCAGGCCCCCCAGCGAATGATATATTTCCCCCCTGTGAGGCATGTAATGGGGATACAGAGCCCTGATATTGGGGCAGTGCCCCCCAGCGAGGGGTATATTTCCCCCCAGTTGAGGCATGTAATGGGGATACAGAGCCCTGATATTGGGGGACAGTGCCCCCCAGCGAGGGGTATATTTCCCCCCAGTGAGGCATGTAATGGGGATACAGAGCCCTGATATTGGGGCAGTGCCCCCAGCGAGGGGTATATTTCCCCCCAGTGAGGCATGTAATGGGGATACAGAGCCCTGATATTGGGCAGCACCCCCCAGCGAATGATATATTTCCCCCCTGTGAGGCATGTAATGGGGATACAGAGCCCTGATATTGGGGCAGCGCCCTCCCAGCGAATGATATATTTCCCCCAGTGAGGCATGTAATGGGGATACAGAGCCCTGTTATTGGTGCAGCGCCCCCCAGCGAATTATATATTTCCCCCAGTGAGGCATGTAACGGGGATACAGAGCCCTGATATGGGCAGCGCCCCCCAGCGAATGATATATTTCCCCCCAGTGAGGCATGTAATGGGGATACAGAGCCCTGATAATTGGGGCAGTGCCCCCCAGCGAATGATATATTTCCCCCCTGTGAGGCATGTAATGGGGATACAGAGCCCTGTTATTGGTGCAGCTCCCCCAGCCGAATGATATATTCCCCCCAGTGAGGCATGTAATGGGGATACAGAGCCCTGATATTGGGGCAGCGCCCCCCAGCGAATGATATATTTCCCCCCAGTGAGGCATGTAATGGGGATACAGAGCCCTGTTATTGGTGCAGCACCCCCAGCGAATGATATATTTCCCCCAGTGAGGCATGTAATGGGGATACAGAGCCCTGATATTGGGGCAGCGCCCCCCAGCGAATGATACATTTCCCCCCAGTGAGGCATGTAATGGGGATACAGAGCCCTGATATTGGGGCAGTGCCCCCCAGCGAGGGATATATTTCCCCCAGTGAGGCATGTAATGGGATACAGAGCCCGATATTGGTGCAGTGCCCCCCAGCGAGGGATATATTTCCCCCCTGTGAGCATGTAATGGGGATACAGAGCCCTGATATTGGGCAGCGCCCCCAGCGAATGATATATTTCCCCCCAGTGAGGCATGTAATGGGGATACAGAGCCCTGATATTGGGCAGCACCCCCAGCGAATGATATATTTCCCCCCTGTGAGGCATGTAATGGGGATACAGAGCCCTGATATTGGGCAGCGCCCCCCAGCGAATGATTATTTCCCCCCAGGGAGGCATGTAAACGGGGGATACAGAGCCCTGATATTGGGGCAGCGCCCCCCAGCGAATAATATATTTCCCCCCAGGGAGGCATGTAATGGGGATACAGAGCCCTGATATTGGGGCAGCGCCCCCCAGCGAATAATATATTTCCCCCCAGGGAGGCATGTAATGGGGATACAGAGCCCTGATATTGGGGCAGCGCCCCCCAGCGAATAATATATTTCCCCCCAGGGAGGCATGTAATGGGGATACAGAGCCCTGATATTGGGGCAGCGCCCCCCAGCGAATGATATATTTCCCCCCAGTGAGGCATGTAATGGGGATACAGAGCCCTGTTATTGGTGCAGCGCCCCCCCAGCGAATGAATATATTCCCCCCAGTGAGGCATGTAATGGGGATACAGAGCCCTGTTATTGGTGCAGCGCCCCCCAGCGAATGATATATTTCCCCCCAGTGAGGCATGTAATGGGGATACAGAGCCCTGATATTGGGGCAGCGCCCCCCAGCGAATGATATATTTCCCCCCAGTGAGGCATGTAATGGGGATACAGAGCCCTGATATTGGGGCAGCGCCCCCCAGCGAATGATATATTTCCCCCCAGTGAGGCATGTAATGGGGATACAGAGCCCTGATATTGGGGCAGTGCCCCCCAGCGAGGGATATATTTCCCCCAGTGAGGCATGTAATGGGGATACAGAGCCCTGATATTGGGGCAGCACCCCCCAGCGAATGATATATTTCCCCCCTGTGAGGCATGTAATGGGGATACAGAGCCCTGTTATTGGTGCAGCGCCCCCACAGCGAATGATATATTTCCCCCCAGTGAGGCATGTAATGGGGATACAGAGCCCTGATATTGGGGCAGCGCCCCCCAGCGAATGATATATTTCCCCCCAGTGAGGCATGTAATGGGGATACAGAGCCCTGATATTGGGGCAGTGCCCCCAGCGAATGATATATTTCCCCCCAGTGAGGCATGTAATGGGGATACAGAGCCCTGATATTGGGCAGCGCCCCCCACGAATGATATATTTCCCCCCAGTGAGGCATGTAACGGGGATACAGAGCCCTGATATTGGGGCAGCGCGCCCCCAGCGAATGATATATTTCCCCCCATTGAGGCATGTAACGGGGATACAGAGCCCTGATATTGGTGCAGCGCCCCCCAGCGAATGATATATTTCCCCCCATTGAGGCATGTAATGGGGATACAGAGCCCTGATATTGGGGCAGCACCCCCCAGCGAGGGGTATATTTCCCCCCAGTGAGGCATGTAATGGGGATACAGAGCCCTGATATTGGGGCAGCGCGCCCCACCGAATGATACATTTCCCCCCAGTGAGGCATGTAATGGGGATACAGAGGCCCTGATATTGGGGCAGCGCCCCCCAGCGAATGATATATTTCCCCCCATTGAGGCATGTAATGGGGATACAGAGCCCTGATATTGGTGCAGCGCCCCCAGCGAATGATATATTTCCCCCCAGTGAGGCATGTAATGGGGATACCAGAGCCCTGATATTGGGCCAGCGCCCCCCCAGCGAATGATATTTTTCCCCCCTGTGAGGCATGTAATGGGGATACAGAGCCCTGATATTGGGGCAGCGCCCCCCAGCGAATGATATATTCCCCCCAGTGAGGCATGTAATGGGGATACAGAGCCCTGATATTGGTTGCAGCGCCCCCCCCACGCGAATGATATATTTCCCCCCTGTGAGGCATGTAATGGGGATACAGAGCCCTGATATTGGGGCAGCGCCCCCCAGCGCAGGGGTATATTTCCCCCAGGGAGGCATGTAATGGGGCATACAGAGCCCTGATATTGGGGCAGCGCCCCCCACCGAATGATATATTTCCCCCAGTGAGGCATGTAATGGGGATACAGAGCCCTGATATTGGGGCAGCACCCCCCAGCGAATGATATATTTCCCCCCTGTGAGGCATGTAATGTGGATACAGAGCCCTGATATTGGGGCAGTGCCCCCCAGCGAGGGGTATATTTCCCCCCAGTGAGGCATGTTAATGGGATACAGAGCCCCTGATATTGGGGCAGCACCCCCAGCGAATGATATATTTCCCCCCTGTGAGGCATGTAATGGGGATACAGAAAGCCCTGATATTGGGGCAGCGCCCCCAGCGAATGATATATTTCCCCCCAAGTGAGGCATGTAATGGGGATACAGAGCCCTGTTATTGTGCAGCGGCCCCCAGCGAATTATATATTTCCCCCCAGTGAGGCATGTAACGGGGATACAGAGCCCTGATATTGGGGCAGCGCCCCCCAGCGAATGATATATTTCCCCCCAGTGAGGCATGTAATGGGGATACAGAGGCCCTGTTATTGGTGCAGCACCCCCCAGCGAATGATTATATTTCCCCCCAGTGAGGCATGTAATAGGGATACAGAGCCCTGATATTGGGGCAAGCGCCCCCCAGCGAATGATATATTTCCCCCAGTGAGGCATGTAATGGGATACAGAGCCCTGTTATTGGTGCAGCACCCCCCAGCGAATGATATATTTTCCCCCAGTGAGGCATGTAATGGGGATACAGAGCCCTGATATTGGGGCAGCGCCCCCAGCGAATGATACATTTCCCCCCAGTGAGGCATGTAATGGCGATACAGAGCCCTGATATTGGGGCAGTGCCCCCAGCGAGGGCATATATTTCCCCCAGTGAGGCATGTAATGGGGATACAGAGCCCTGATATTGGCAGCACCCCCCCAGCGAATGATATATTTCCCCCCTGTGAGGCATGTAATGGGGATACAGAGCCCTGATATTGGGCAGCGCCCCCCAGCGAATGATATATTTCCCCCAGGGAGGCATGTAACGCGGGATACAGAGCCCTGATATTGGGGCAGCGCCCCCAGCGAATAATATATTTCCCCCCAGGGAGGCATGTAATGGGGATACAGAGCCCTGATATTGGGGCAGGCCCCCAGCGAATAATATATTTCCCCCCAGGGAGGCATGTAATGGGGATACAGAGCCCTGATATTGGGGCAAGCGCCCCCCAGCGAATAATATATTTTCCCCCCAGGGAGGCATGTAATGGGGATACAGAGCCCTGATATTGGGCAGCGCCCCCCAGCGGAATGATATATTTCCCCCCAGTGAGGCATGTAATGGGGATACAGAGCCCTGTTATTGGTGCAGCGCCCCTCCCAGCGAATGATATATTTCCCCCCAGTGAGGCATGTAATGGGGATACACGAGCCCTGATATTGGTGCAGCGCCCCTCAGCGGAATGATATTTCCCCCAGTGAGGCATGTAATGGGGATACAGAGCCCTGATATTGGGGCAGCGCCCCCCCAGCGAATGATATATTTCCCCCCAGTGAGGCATGTAATGGGGATACAGAGCCCTGATATTGGGGCAGCGCCCCCCCCAGCGAATGATACATTTCCCCCCAGTGAGGCATGTAATGGGGATACAGAGCCCTGATATTGGTGCAGCGCCCCCAGCGAATGATATATTCCCCCAGTGAGGCATGTAATGGGGATACAGAAGCCCTGATATTGGGCAGCGCCCCCCAGCGAATTATATATTTCCCCCCAGTGAGGCATGTAATGGGGATAACAGAGCCCTGATATTGGGGCAGCGCCCCCCAGCGAATGATATATTTCCCCCCTGTGAGGCATGTAATGGGGATACAGAGCCCTGATATTGGGGCAGCGCCCCCCAGTGAATGGTATATTTCCCCCCAGGGAGGCATGTAACGGGGATACAGAGCCCTGATATTGGGCAAGCGCCCCCCAGCGAATTGATATAGTTTCCCCCCAGTGAGGCATGTAATGGGGATACAGAGCCCTGTTTATTGGTGCAGCGCCCCCCAGCGAATGATATATTTCCCCCCAGTGAGGCATGTAATGGGGATACAGAGCCCTGATATTGGTGCAGCGCCCCCCAGCGAATGATATATTTCCCCCAGTGAGGCATGTAATGGGGATACAGAGCCCTGATATTGGGCAGCGCCCCCCACAGCGAATGATATATTTCCCCCCAGTGAGGCATGTAATGGGGGATACAGAGCCCTGATATTGGGGCAGCGCCCCCCAGCGAATGATATATTTCCCCCCAGTGAGGCCATTGTAATTTGGATTACAGAGCCCTGTTATTGGTGCAGCGCCCCCCAGCGAATGATATATTCCCCCCAGTGAGGCATGTAATGGGGATACAGAGCCCTGATATTGGGGCAGCGCCCCCCAGCGAATGATATATTTCCCCCAGTGAGGCATGTAATGGGGATACAGAGCCCTGATATTGGGGCAGCACCCCCCCAGCGAATGATATATTTCCCCCCTGTGAGGCATGTAATGGGGATACAGAGCCCTGATATTGGGGCAGCGCCCCCCAGCGAATTATATATTTCCCCCCAGTGAGGCATGTAATGGGGATACAGAGCCCTGATATTGGGGCAGCGCCCCCCAGCGAATGATATATTTCCCCCCAGTGAGGCATGTAATGGGGATACAGAGCCCTGATATTGGTGCAGCGCCCCCCAGCGAATAATATATTTCCCCCCAGTGAGGCATGTAATGGGGATACAGAGCCCCGATATTGGTGCAGTGCCCCCCAGCGAGGGATATATTTCCCCCAGTGAGGCATGTAATGGGGATACAGAGCCCCGATATTGGTTCAGTGCCCCCCAGCGAGGGATATATTTCCCCCCAGTGAGGCATGTAATGGGGATACAGAGCCCTGATATTGGGGCAGTGCCCCCCAGCGAATGATATATTTCCCCCCAGTGAGGCATGTAATGGGGATACAGAGCCCTGATATTGGGGCAGTGCCCCCCAGCGAATGATATATTTCCCGCCAGTGAGGCAGGTAACGGGGATACAGAGCCCTGATATTGGGGCAGCGCCCCCCAGCGAATGATATATTTCCCCCCAGTGAGGCATTTAATGGGGATACAGAGCCCTGATATTGGGGCAGTGCCCCCCAGCGAATGATATATTTCCCCCCAGTGAGGCATGTAATGGGGATACAGAGCCCCGATATTGGTGCAGCGCCCCCCAGCGATGGTGTATAAGGATATGGGGTTCAGGGGCAATAGGTTCCCCCCAAGCACGGAGCCCCACGTCTGATTAAAGGGTTCTGTTCCCACAAAGCTCAGGGCTTATTACACCAGTGCCCCCCAACAGACTGAATCCTAGGGGCGCAGACTGAATCCTAGGGGCGCAGACTGAATCCTAGGGGGGCACACTGAATCCTAGGGGCGCAGACTGAATCCTAGGGGCGCAGACTGAATCCTAGGGGGGCACACTGAATCCTAGGGGGGCACACTGAATCCTAGGGGCGCAGACTGAATCCTAGGGGGGCAGACTGAATCCTAGGGGCGCACACTGAATCCTAGGGGGGCAGACTGAATCCTAGGGGCGCACACTGAATCCTAGGGGGGCACACTGAATCCTAGGGGGGCAGACTGAATCCTAGGGGCGCACACTGAATCCTAGGGGCGCACACTGAATCCTAGGGGCGCACACTGAAATCCTAGGGGCCGCACACTGAATCCTAGGGGCGCACACTGAATCCTAGGGGGCAGACTGAATCCTAGGGGCGCACACTGAATCCTAGGGGCGCACACTGAATCCTAGGGGCGCAGACTGAATCCTAGGGGCGCAGACTGAATCCTAGGGGGGCAGACTGAATCCTAGGGGCGCACACTGAATCCTAGGGGCGCACACTGAATCCTAGGGGGGCAGACTGAATCCTAGGGGGGCAGACTGAATCCTAGGGGGGCAGACTGAATCCTAGGGGCGCAGACTGAATCCTAGGGGGGCAGACTGAATCCTAGGGGGGCAGACTGAATCCTAGGGGCGCAGACTGAATCCTAGGGGGGCAGACTGAATCCTAGGGGGGCAGACTGAATCCTAGGGGCGCAGACTGAATCCTAGGGGGGCAGACTGAATCCTAGGGGCGCACACTGAATCCTAGGGGGGCAGACTGAATCCTAGGGGCGCAGACTGAATCCTAGGGGGGCACACTGAATCCTAGGGGGGGCAGACTGAATCCTAGGGGTGCAGACTGAATCCTAGGGGGGCAGACTGAATCCTAGGGGGGCACACTGAATTCTAGGGGGGCACACTGAATCCTAGGGGGGCACACTGAATCCTTAGGGGGGCACACTGAATCCTAGGGGTGCAGACTGAATCCTAGGGGGGCAGACTGAATCCTAGGGGGGCAGACTGAATTCTAGGGGGAAGACTGAATCCTAGGGGCGCACACTGAATCCTAGGGGGGCACCACTGAATCCTAGGGGCGCAGACTGAATCCTAGGGGGGCACACTGAATCCTAGGGGGGCAGACTGAATCCTAGGGGGCAGACTGAATCCTAGGGGGGCAGACTGAATCCTAGGGGGGCACACTGAATCCTAGGGGCGCAGACTGAATTCTAGGGGGGAAGACTGAATCCTAGGGGCGCACACTGAATCCTAGGGGGCAGACTGAATCCTAGGGGCGCAGACTGAATCCTAGGGGGGCAGACTGAATCCTAGGGGGGCAGACTGAATTCTAGGGGCGCAGACTGAATCCTAGGGGCGCAGACTGAATCCTAGGGGGGCAGACTGAATCCTAGGGGGGCAGACTGAATCCTAGGGGCGCAGACTGAATCCTAGGGGCGCAGACTGAATCCTAGGGGGCAGACTGAATCCTAGGGGGGCAGACTGAATCCTAGGGGCGCACACTGAATCCTAGGGGGGCAGACTGAATCCTAGGGGCGCACTACGGAATCCTAGGGGGGGCAGACTGAATCCTAGGGGCGCAGACTGAATCCTAGGGGCGCAGACTGAATCCTAGGGGCGCAGGACTGAATCCTAGGGGGGCAGACTGAATCCTAGGGGCGCAGACTGAATCCTAGGGAGGCAGACTGAATCCTAGGGGGCAGACTGAATCCTAGGGGCGCACACTGAATCCTAGGGGGGCAGACTGAATCCTAGGGGGGCACACTGAATCCTAGGGGGGGCAGGACTGAATCCTAGGGGGGCACACTGAATCCTAGGGGCGCACACTGAATCCTAGGGGGCAGACTGAATCCTAGGGGCGCAGACTGAATCCTAGGGGGGCAGACTGAATCCTAGGGCGCAGACTGAATCCTAGGGGCGCAGACTGATCCTAGGGGCGCAGACTGGAATCCTAGGGGCGCAGACTGAATCCTAGGGGCGCAGACTGAATCCTAGGGGCGCACACTGAATCCTAGGGGCGGCACACTGAATCCTAGGGGCGCAGACTGAATCCTAGGGGCGCAGACTGAATCCTGGGGGGCAGACTGAATCCTAGGGGGGCAGACTGAATCCTAGGGGGCAGACTGAATCCTAGGGGCGGCAGACTGAATCCTAGGGGGGCAGACTGAATCCTAGGGGGGCAGACTGGAATCCTAGGGGGGCAGACTGAATCCTAGGGGCGCAGACTGAATCCTAGGGGCGGCAGACTGAATCCTAGGGGCGCAGACTGAATCCTAGGGGCGCACACTGAATCCTAGGGGCGCACACTGAATCCTAGGGGCGCAGACTGAATCCTAGGGGGGCAGACTGAATCCTAGGGGGGCAGACTGAATCCTAGGGGGGCAGACTGAATCCTAGGGGCGCAGACTGAATCCTAGGGGCGCAGACTGAATCCTAGGGGCGCAGACTGAATCCTAGGGGCGCAGACTGAATCCTAGGGGCGCACCACTGAATCCTAGGGGGGCAGACTGAATCCTAGGGGGGCAGACTGAATCCTAGGGGGGCAGACTGAATCCTAGGGGGGCAGACTGAATCCTAGGGGGCAGACTGAATCCTAAGGGGGGCAGACTGAATCCTAGGGGGCAGACTGGAATCCTAGCGGGGCAGACTGAATCCTAGGGGCTGCACACTGAATCCTAGGGCGGCACACTGAATCCTAGGGGGGCAGACTGAATCCTAGGGGGCAGACTGAATCCTAGGGGGGCAGACTGAATCCCTAGGGGCGGCAGACTGAATCCTAGGGGGGCAGGACTGAATCCTAGGGGCGGCAGACTGAATCCTAGGGGGGCAGACTGAATCCTAGGGGGGCACACTGAATCCTAGGGGGGCAGACTGAATCCTAGGGGCGCAGACTGAATCCTAGGGGGGCAGACTGAATCCTAGGGGCGCAGACTGAATCCTAGGGGGGCAGACAGAATTCTAGGGGGGCAGACAGAATTCTAGGGGTGCAGACTGAATCCTAGGGGCGCACACTGAATCCTAGGGGCGCACACTGAATCCTAGGGGCGCAGACTGAATCCTAGGGGGAGACTGAATCCTAGGGGGGCAGACTGAATCCTAGGGGGGCAGACTGAATCCTAGGGGGGCAGACTGAATCCTAGGGCGCAGACTGATCCTAGGGGGCAGACTGAATCCTAGGGGGGCAGACTGAATCCTAGGGGGGCAGACTGAATCCTAGGGGCGCAGACTGAATCCTAGGGGCGCAGACTGAATCCTAGGGGGGCAGACTGAATCCTAGGGGGGCAGACTGAATCCTAGGGGCGCGGACTGAATCCTAGGGGGGCAGACTGAATCCTAGGGGGGCAGACAGAATTCTAGGGGGGCAGACAGAATTCTAGGGGTGCAGACTGAATTCTAGGGGTGCCCCGCCAGATAACAGGGGGGAGTAGAAAGTGGGCGCATTTCTGTGATTTATTGGCCGGAGGGGAGATTTTATTGCGACGCGGCATTACGCTGCAGCCATGCATTTTAAGGCCGTTATTAAGCGCAGACATTGATCTGCATTAATCACAAGAGCTCTAATTCCCAATCTTCGCCGCATTCGGGCGCTTTCATTGCCGCCATACATCACATCTCAATAAAAGCAAAGGAACTATTTTTGTAGAGAAAGGTCACATCCAGGAAAGGAATTTCCATTTGTGGGGGCGCTAATGACTCATCCGCCGCCGCTCGGCAGTTTGGGAGCCGCTGACACTCGGAGAAAGAGCCACATTTGTAAGATAAGCGTAACCCATTGTGCTATTAACCCCCAACCCCACGTCGAGCGACATTCTTACTGAGCAACACCGACTTGCTATGCTCTGGGCAGCGCTTCTGCCTGTTACTGCTATGCTCTGGGCAGCGCTTCTGCCTGTTACTGCTATGCTCTGGGCAGCGCTTCTGCCTATTACTGCTATGCTCTGGGCAGCGCTTCTGCCTATTAGTGCTATGCTCTGGGCAGCGCTTCTGCCTGTTACTGCTATGCTCTGGGCAGCGCTTCTGCCTGTTACTGCTATGCTCTGGGCAGCGCTTCTGCCTATTAGTGCTATGCTCTGGGCAGCGCTTCTGCCTGTTACTGCTATGCTCTGGGCAGCGTTTGTGCCTGTTACTGCTATGCTCTGGGCAGCGCTTCTGCCTGTTACTGCTATGCTCTGGGCAGCGCTTCTGCCTGTTACTGCTATGCTCTGGGCAGCGCTTCTGCCTATTACTGCTATGCTCTGGGCAGCGCTTCTGCCTATTAGTGCTATGCTCTGGCAGCGCTTCTGCCTGTTACCTGTGCTATGCTCTGGGCAGCGCTTCTGCCTGTTACTGCTATGCTCTGGGCAGCGCTTCTGCCTATTAGTGCTATGCTCTGGGCAGCGCTTCTGCCTGTTACTGCTATGCTCTGGGCAGCGTTTGTGCCTGTTACTGCTATGCTCTGGGCAGCGCTTCTGCCTGTTACTGCTATGCTCTGGGCAGCGCTTCTGCCTGTTACTGCTATGCTCTGGGCAGCGCTTCTGCCTGTTACTGCTATGCTCTGGCCGGGCGCTTCTGCCTATTACTGCTATGCTCTGGGCAGCGCTTCTGCCTGTTACTGCTATGCTCTGGGCAGCGCTCTGCCTGTTACTGCTATGCTCTGGCCGGGCGCTTCTGCCTATTACTGCTATGCTTCTGGCAGCGCTTCTGCCTGTTACTGCTATGCTCTGGGCAGCGCTTCTGCCTGTTACCGCTATGCTCTGGGTAGCGCTTCTGCCTGTTACTGCTATGCTCGGGGCAGCGCTTCTCCTGCCTGTTACTGCTATGCTCTGGGTAGCGCTTCTGCCTGTTACTGCTATGCTCTGGGCAGCGCTTCTGCCTGTTACTGCTATGCTCTGGGTAGCGCTTCTGCCTGTTACTGCTATGCTCTGGGCAGCGCTTCTGCCTGTTACTGCTATGCTCTGGGCAGCGCTTCTGCCTGTTACTGCTATGCTCTGGGTAGCGCTTCTGCCTGTTACTGCTATGCTCTGGGCAGCGCTTCTGCCTGTTACCGCTATGCTCTGGGCAGCGCTTCTGCCTGTTACTGCTATGCTCTGGGCAGCGCTTCTGCCTGTTACTGCTATGCTCTGGGCAGCGCTTCTGCCTGTTACTGCTATGCTCTGGGCAGCGCTTCTGCCTGTTACTGCTATGCTCTGGGTAGCGCTTCTGCCTGTTTCTGCTATGCTCTGGGCAGCGCTTCTGCCTGTTAGTGCTATGCTCTGGGCAGCGCTTCTGCCTGTTACTGCTATGCTCTGGGCAGCGCTTCTGCCTGTTACTGGCTATGCTCTGGGCAGCGCTTCTGCCTATTAGTGCTATGCTCTGGGCAGCGCTTCTGCCTATTAGTGCTATGCTCTGGACAGCGCTTCTGCCTATTAGTGCTATGCTCTGGGCAGCGCTTCCGCCTATTAGTGCTATGCTCTGGGCAGCGCTTCCGCCTATTACTGCTATGCTCTGGGTAGCGCTTCTGCCTGTTACTGCTACGCTCTGGGCAGCGCTTCTGCCTATTAGTGCTATGCTCTGGGCAGCGCTTCTGCCTGTTACCGCTATGCTCTGGGTAGCGCTTCTGCCTGTTACTGCTATGCTCGGGGCAGCGCTTCTGCCTGTTACTGCTATGCTCTGGGTAGCGCTTCTGCCTGTTACTGCTATGCTCTGGGCAGCGCTTCTGCCTGTTACTGCTATGCTCTGGGTAGCGCTTCTGCCTGTTACCGCTATGCTCTGGGCAGCGCTTCTGCCTGTTACTGCTATGCTCTGGGCAGCGCTTCTGCCTGTTACCGCTATTGCTCTGGGCAGCGCTTCTGCCTGTTACGCTATGCTCTGGGCAGCGCTTCTGCCTGTTACCGCTATGCTCTGGCAGCGCTTCTGCCTGTTACCGCTATGCTCTGGCAGCGCTTCTGCCTGTTACCGCTATGCTCTGGGCAGCGCTTCTGCCTGTTACTGCTATGCTCTGGGCAGCGCTTCTGCCTGTTACTGCTATACTCTGGGCAGCGCTTCTGCCTGTTACTGCTATGCTCTGGGCAGCGCTTCTGCCTGTTACTGCTATACTCTGGGCAGCGCTTCTGCCTGTTACTGCTATGCTCTGGGCAGCGCTTCTGCCTGTTACTGCTATGCTCTGGGCAGCGCTTGTGCCTGTTACTGCTATGCTCTGGGCAGCGCTTCTGCCTGTTACTGCTATGCTCTGGGCAGCGCTTGTGCCTGTTACTGCTATGCTCTGGGCAGCGCTTCTGCCTGTTACTGCTATGCTCTGGGCAGCGCTTCTGCCTGTTACTGCTATGCTCTGGGCAGCGCTTCTGCCTATTACTGCTATGCTCTGGGCAGCGCTTCTGCCTGTTACTGCTATGCTCTGGGCAGCGCTTCTGCCTGTTACTGCTATGCTCTGGGCAGCGCTTCTGCCTGTTACTGCTATGCTCTGGGCAGCGCTTCTGCCTGTTACTGCTATGCTCTGGGCAGCACTTCTGCCTGTTACTGCTATGCTCTGGGCAGCGCTTCTGCCTGTTACTGCTATGCTCTGGGCAGCGCTTCTGCCTATTACTGCTATGCTCTGGGCAGCGCTTCTGCCTGTTACTGCTATGCTCTGGGCAGCGCTTCTGCCTATTACTGCTATGCTCTGGGCAGCGCTTCTGCCTATTACTGCTATGCTCTGGGCAGCGCTTCTGCCTGTTACTGCTATGCTCTGGGCAGCGCTTCTGCCTATTACTGCTATGCTCTGGGCAGCGCTTCTGCCTATTAGTGCTATGCTCTGGGCAGCGCTTCCGCCTATTAGTGCTATGCTCTGGGCAGCGCTTCTGCCCCCAATTCTTCTCTCTAGATGCACTTAATGGACAAAAGTATCTAGAACCCTCACTGCTAAGATCCAGAACAAACATAATCACAAGAACCAGAGGCAAACAAACCCAATGCCCAACACTCGCTGAAGGGGGTCAGGGGCCCCTCGGGCTGTGGGGCAACTTTGCATCGGGCAGTGGGAGGAGTCTGGGTTGGGCAGATGCCAGGAGAACTCTACCCGCCAGGATGCCCAATGCCAAAAGCTGTTTCCATGGTTTGGGCCCCTGGTACCAGTGAAACCCCAAGGCTACGGGGTACAGTGACATTCCTGCCAGATCCGTGCCTTCTAGTTTGGGGGGCCCCTTTCTGTTTCCAATGATGCCCCCCAGGCACAGAGCCAGGTCCCAACACAATGGGTTTGCCTGACAGCACTGAGCCCTGACCCCAAAGCAACTGACCCCCTGTGGGATGGAACCCCCACTGTGAGCCTGATCCCCAACATCACTAATGGGGCAGTTATAGCAGCAAAGGGAGGGGCAACTTCCTATTCCCCCAACAGCAAATTGTCCCAAGAGCTCACTGCCCACGGCCAGACGGAAAGATCATTTCAGAAGAATTTGGGACAAAAAGTGGCTTTGCCAGTATCTCCTGTTTGTGTTGCACTACAACTCCCAGCATGCCCTGTTGCACTGTACAGATCACTGTGTTGCACTACAACTCCCAGCATGCCCTGTTGCACTGTACAGATCACTGCGTTGCACTACAACTCCCAGCATGCCCTGTTGCACTGTACAGATCACTGTGTTGCACTACAACTCCCAGCATGCCCTGTTGCACTGTACAGATCACTGTGTTGCACTACAACTCCCAGCATGCCCTGTTGCACTGTACAGATCACTGTGTTGCACTACAACTCCCAGCATGCCCTGTTGCACTGTACAGATCACTGTGTTGCACTACAACTCCCAGCATGCCCTGTTGCACTGTACAGATCACTGTGTTGCACTACAACTCCAGCATGCCCTGTTGCACTGTACAGATCACTGCGTTGCACTACAACTCCCAGCATGCCCTGTTGCACTGTACAAGACACTGCGTTGCACTACAACTCCCAGCATGCCCTGTTGCACTGTACAGATCACTGTGTTGCACTACAACTCCCAGCATGCCCTGTTGCACTGTACAGATCACTGTGTTGCACTACAACTCCCAGCATGCCCTGTTGCACTGTACAGATCACTGTGTTGCACTACAACTCCCAGCATGCCCTGTTGCACTGTACAGATCCGGCAGCCAATAGCGTGGGGCCGCACTCATTAAATGACTCATCTCCGGGGCGACAGCGCCGTGCGTTTGCCCAGTCAGTGGGACAAAGTGGGAATTAGCGCCGCGGCGCAGATAAGGCCGATGTGACAGGGAGGGTGCGATTGCGCAAAGCAGCCAAAGCGAGTTTGACATTATTAATTGGCTTTTCTCTAACGAGAGTCTCACACATGAAAAGGTTTATCTGCTGAAATAATTCATTTGCCGGAATTCGCTGACAGTTCATTTCTCCCGCAAAGCGCGGATTTCGGCCCCATTTCCCCGACATAATGCGCGGCCCAACTGTAATTAGGGGGAATTAATTAACTGGGACTATGGGGGGGGGGCGCTATCTGGGGGTGCGCAATGCAATCAGCCCTGAATAGGGAGCAGATAATCGCGCATTGTAAGTTGCGCTCCCCGGGGGCCGGCCCTCCGCCCACTGCGCTCCCTGCACAACTCGCCATTGTCGGGAAGGAGCGCACTCAGCTGCCGGGAGAGATAAATGCGCCGAGTCGCAGGATATCGCATTGATCCCCGCTGCGCCCTACATCTCTCCTGGGGGGGTCGCTATTATGCGCCCAGGCTCCCTGCCCTATCTCCCGGCCTCATCTAAATGGGACATGCGAGGGGTTTCTCAGCCACAGCTCCCAGGGGCATGTGGCACATATACTGGGGGGGGTTATTGGGCATTGACTGCTGCAGACTGCACTTGGGTTCAAGCAGCCACATGGCGTCACACTCTCAGCCTGATCATGTGACAAATGAACTGGGATTTATTTCTAAATATGCCCACTGTAGTGCCAACGTTTTGGCATCAGAACCCCCACCTTACACACATTTGGGGGGCCCTTGTGCCCTGGATCGCTATGAAGTTCTATTTGTGGGTTTAATAAACAAAATGCCCCCCCGCCAGGCTTCACATTTACCCAAACTGAAGAAATGCCACCCAGAAACTGCCCGGAAGTGGCAGTGCCCTGTCCCTCAGTGGGTCCAAGCCGGTGTAACCCATTCTGTGCCAGGTCTGTCAGCGCTGAGAGGGGGGCACTGTCCGGAGACACAGGGCAGTGTAAGGGGCAATATGTACATCAGAGTGCAAGCTCTGTGGGTTCTAGATTTACTCTCAAGCTTTGCCTTCAGTGGGATGGTGGGAGTTGTAGTTTCACCCCATTACCTGGGGGCCACAAAGCAGGAGAAGCCAAGGGGCCCAAGGCTGACCCACTGATGTAAAGGTTCCCCCTGGGGGGCACATGAGCTGGGGGGGGGGGCAGATAATTAGATGGGGCCTGTAATTGATATAAAGGCACAGAATGGCCGGGAGACTCCCCTCATCTGGCCGCTCAGTGAGGCAGAAAGTGCCCATTGTCCCGACTGCCAACTGAATGACAATGAGCCGGGGGGGTGGGGGCCCCCAGAGGGACAGGGACCTTATCAGGGTGACCCCAGCTGTCCCGCCGCCCCCATCGCTCCCGCAAATCACTCAAGTGTTTCTGTTTCCAATTGGAAATCATTAGAGATGAGCAGGGGGTGGGATTCCCCCTTGTGTCTGGCCCCCCCAGCAGCAGAACAACAGGAAGCCAGGAGCAGCCCCCAGTCCCCTTAGTGCCCCTATTCACCTGTATATTAACCCTTCTTTGTCTTATGCTGGAAACTCCTTGTACCCTTGTGACTAACTGCCCCCTATCTGCCCACGCTGGGGGCAATTACACTGCGTAGCCAGTCCCGGTGCTTCCCATGTAACTCAATGGAAGGAATCAGGGGGCCTGAAACACATTGGGAGCACCCCCGGGGCCCACAGAGATAGAGGGGGGCTGTACATTCCCCCCGGCACCCCCGGGGCCCACAGAGATGTAGGGGGGCTGTACATTCGCCCCGGCACCCCCGGGGCCCACAGAGATAGAGGGGGGCTGTACATTCCCCCCGGCACCCCCGGGGCCCACAGAGATGTAGGGGGGCTGTACATTCGCCCCGGCACCCCCGGGGCCCACAGAGATAGAGGGGGGCTGTACATTCGCCCCAGCACCCCCGGGACCCACAGAGATAGAGGGGGGCTGTACATTCCCCCCGGCACCCCCGGGGCCCACAGAGATAGAGGGGGGCTGTACATTCGCCCCGGCACCCCCGGGGCCCACAGAGATAGAGGGGGGCTGTACATTCGCCCCAGCACCCCCGGGACCCACAGAGATAGAGGGGGGCTGTACATTCCCCCCGGCACCCCCGGGGCCCACAGAGATGTAGGGGGGCTGTACATTCGCCCCGGCACCCCCGGGGCCCACAGAGATAGAGGGGGGCTGTACATTCGCCCCAGCACCCCCGGGACCCACAGAGATAGAGGGGGGCTGTACATTCCCCCCGGCACCCCCGGGGCCCACAGAGATGTAGGGGGGCTGTACATTCGCCCCGGCACCCCCGGGGCCCACAGAGATAGAGGGGGGCTGTACATTCGCCCCAGCACCCCCGGGACCCACAGAGATAGAGGGGGGCTGTACATTCACCCCGGCACCCCCGGGGCCCACAGAGATAGAGGGGGGCTGTACATTCCCCCCGGCACCCCCGGGGCCCACAGAGATAGAGGGGGCTGTACATTCCCCCCGGCACCCCCGGGGCCCACAGAGATAGAGGGGGCTGTACATTCGCCCCGGCACCCCCGGGGCCCACAGAGATAGAGGGGGGCTGTACATTCGCCCCGGCACCCCCGGGGGCCCACAGAGATAGAGGGGGGCTGTACATTCCCCCCGGGGCCCACAGAGATAGAGGGGGGCTGTACATTCCCCCCGGCACCCCCGGGGCCCACAGAGATAGAGGGGGGCTGTACATTCCCCCCGGGGCCCACAGAGATAGAGGGGGGCCGTACATTCGCCCCGGCACCCACAGAGATGTAGGGGGGCTGTACATTCGCCCTGGCACCCCCGGGGCCCACAGAGATAGAGGGGGGCTGTACATTCGCCCTGGCACCCCCGGGGCCCACAGAGATAGAGGGGGGCTGTACATTCGCCCCAGCACCCCCGGGACCCACAGAGATAGAGGGGGGCTGTACATTCACCCCGGCACCCCCGGGGCCCACAGAGATAGAGGGGGGCTGTACATTCCCCCCGGCACCCCCGGGGCCCACAGAGATAGAGGGGGGCTGTACATTCGCCCCGGCACCCCCGGGGCCCACAGAGATAGAGGGGGGCTGTACATTCGCCCCGGCACCCCCGGGGCCCACAGAGATAGAGGGGGGCTGTACATTCCCCCCGGGGCCCACAGAGATAGAGGGGGGCTGTACATTCCCCCCGGCACCCCCGGGGCCCACAGAGATAGAGGGGGGCTGTACATTCCCCCCGGCACCCCCGGGGCCCACAGAGATAGAGGGGGGCTGTACATTCCCCCCGGGGCCCACAGAGATAGAGGGGGGCCATACATTCGCCCCGGCACCCACAGAGATGTAGGGGGGCTGTACATTCGCCCTGGCACCCCCGGGGCCCACAGAGATAGAGGGGGGCTGTACATTCGCCCTGGCACCCCCGGGGCCCACAGAGATAGAGGGGGGCTGTACATTCGCCCCGGCACCCCCGGGGCCAACAGAGATGTAGGGGGGCTGTACATTCGCCCCGGGGCCCACAGAGATAGAGGGGGGCTGTACATTCCCCCCGGGGCCCACAGAGATAGAGGGGGGCCGTACATTCGCCCCGGCACCCACAGAGATGTAGGGGGGCTGTACATTCGCCCCGGCACCCCCGGGGCCCACAGAGATAGAGGGGGGCTGTACATTCGCCCCGGCACCCCCGGGGCCCACAGAGATAGAGGGGGGCTGTACATTCGCCCCGGCACCCCCGGGGCCCACAGAGATAGAGGGGGGCTGTACATTCGCCCCGGCACCCCCTGGGCCCACAGAGATAGAGGGGGGCTGTACATTCACCCTGGCACCCCCGGGGGCCACTAATCCTTTAATGCAGAACATTCCCTCACAATAACAATCGGATTCCTTCCAGTTCTGATGCACAAAGTCCAATAAATCGTGGCGGAACCCCGGGCCCTGTATCTGGGCGCATTAATCATGTGGGGGGACTGGGGGGGATTGGGGGGGCGAGAGAGAGAGGAAAGTGGGAACAGACCCAGAACACGATCCGCACCCCCCGGGGCCCTTTAATCGCCAATAAAACGCTTTGCTGTGTAATTTGCGGCAATGAGCGCTGATTGGAGGAGGAAATGGCCCGTTCCCCCATTAACCCCACTGTCCCCCCCCTGCCCCCCCAGGCACAGTGTTTGTGCCCCCACATGCTCTCCATGCAGGAGAATGCCCCTGTGGGGGTGCCAAGTCGGGGCACATTCCGGGGATTTGGATACTTGGAGCTGCTCTCTATCCCCGGCTGCCAATTGGAGGGGGTGATGAGAGATGGATTGCCCCGGGGGCCCGGGGGGGGCTCTGATTGGGGGATATCTCATCCTATCACACATGGGCTGCACCACATTTCAGCTGTTTCCAGTTAGGGAAATGGACTCAGACTGGGACGATTTGTCATTGCAGCAGTGTCACCAACCGACTCCCCAACTCTCACCGTCTGCCCATCCCCTCATCTGCCATATTAACCCCCTGCCTGCCAGCTCTGTCTGTCTGTCTGTCTGTCTGTCTGTCTGTCTGTCTGCTCAGCGCTGTACTGCCAGCCGTCCCTTCCCTCTGCGCTCTCTCTGCTTCCTCTACTTTCTATGAGGTTCTGCTCGGTACCAACACTGTCTGTCCCTGAACCCATTTCTGCACATGGTACTGATCTCCATTTTTTTTCTAATATCCTTATCATTTACTCCATCTTGCCCTACTGTCTCCATCTTGCCCTACTGTCTCCATCTTGCCCTACTGTCCCCATCTTGCCCTACCGTCCCCATCTTGCCCTACCGTCCCCATCTTGCCCTACCGTCCCCATCTTGCCCTACCGTCCCCATCTTGCCCTACCGTCCCCATCTTGCCCTACCGTCCCCATCTTGCCCTACCGTCCCCACCTTGCCCTACCGTCCCCACCTTGCCCTACCGTCCCCACCTTGCCCTACCGTCTCCACCTTGCCCTACCGTCCCCACCTTGCCCTACCGTCCCCACCTTGCCCTACCGTCCCATCTTGCCCTACCGTCCCCATCTTGCCCTACCGTCCCCACCTTGCCCTACCGTCCCCATCTTGCCCTACCGTCCCCACCTTGCCCTACCGTCCCCACCTTGCCCTACCGTCTCCATCTTGCCCTACCGTCTCCATCTTGCCCTACCGTCCCCACCTTGCTCTACCGTGCCCATCTTGCCCTACCGTCCCCATCTTGCCCTACCGTCTCCCCCCTGTCCTACTGTCTCCATCTTGCCCTACTGTCTCCATCTTGTCCTACTGTCCCCATCTTGCCCTACTGCATCCATCTTGCCCTACTGTCTCCATCTTGCCCTACTGTCTCCATCTTGCCCTACTGTCCCCATCTTGCCTACTGCATCCACTGCCTACTGCCCCATTGCCCTACTGCATCCATCTTGCCTACTGTCTCCATCTTGCCTACTGTCCCCATCTTGCCCTACTGTCCCATCTTGCCCTACTGCATCCATCTTGCCCTACTGTCCCCATCTTGCCCTACTGTCCCATCTTGCCCTACTGTCTCCATCTTGCCCTACTTTCCCCATCTTGCCCTACTGTCCCCATCTTGCCCCATCTTGCCCTACTGTCCCTTGTCCTCTCCATCTTGCCCTACTGTCCCCATCTTGTCCTACTGTCTCCATCTTGCCCTACTGTCTCCATCTTGTCCTACTGTCCCCATCTTGCCCTACTGTCTCCAATCTTGCCCTACTGTGTCCCCATCTTGTCCTACTGTCCCCATCTTGCCCTACTGTCTCCATCTTGCCCTACTGTCTCCATCTTGCCCTACTGTCTCCATCTTGCCCTACTGTCCCCATCTTGCCCTACTGTCCCCATCTTGCCCTACTGTCTCCATCTTGCCCTACTGTCTCCATCTTGCCCTACTGTCTCCATCTTGCCCTACTGTCTGATTGTTACCCCATTACACCATTCATCCCTCTAATGCCCCTACAAGGGTACTTCTATGCACTAAGGTGGGTTATTCCTGGCTGGCAGGACATTTGCCCCTGTGGGGCGGGGGTGGGAACGCTCAGGTCACACAGTAACACGTGGGGGCATTAGTCTGACGCGCTCGCTGCTCCCATAATGGGCAGCACATTGGCCGTGTCATTGTTTGATCTTTTTTTGGCCAGAAGATGAATCTGAGAGACAGTGGGGGGGTAATTAATGGCAGCCCCCCCCCCGTGCCGAATCCCCGCTGACAGGCGCCCCATGGGGTCAGTTTATCCTGTTACTGTCAGTGCATCAGCGGCTCATTGGTACCAACCCCGAGCGCTGCCCAGAATAACTGCCTGTGGCACAGCTGCACCCGGGGCAGATAAATGGCCATGTGTTTAACCCCCTCCTGCCCCAGCTGCCACTCTCTCACTGCAAAGCATTTCCCAAACAAACAGGGAAAAGAGCAACTAAAAGTCCCAGCGCCCCAATATTCTAATCCAGACTGGGTGCAGGATAACAGCCTGTACTAAGCACAATTCAGCAGGAACAGCCCCCTAAGTTTGCTCATAGCCTGTACAGAGAGATACCATAAAACTATGGCACATAGGGATTCCCCTGTACTAAGCACAATTCAGCAGGAACAGCCCCCTAAGTTTGCTCATAGCCTGTACAGAGAGATACCATAAAACTATGGCAGCATAGGGATTCCCCTGTACTAAGCACAATTCAGCAGGAACAGCCCCCTAAGTTGGCCCATAGCCTGTACAGAGAGATACCATAAAACTATGGCACATAGGGATTCCCTGTACTAAGCACAATTCAGCAGGAACAGCCCCTAAGTTTGCCCATAGCCTGTACAGAGAGATACCATAAAACTATGGCACATAGGGATTCCCCTGTACTAAGCACAATTCAGCAGGAACAGCCCCCTAAGTTTGCCCATAGCCTGTACAGAGAGATACCATAAAACTATGGCACATAGGGATTCCCCTGTACTAAGCACAATTCAGCAGGAACAGCCCCCTAAGTTTGCCCATAGCCTGTACAGAGAGATACCATAAAACTATGGCACATAGGGATTCCCCTGTACTAAGCACAATTCAGCAGGAACAGCCCCCTAAGTTTGCCCATAGCCTGTAGGGGAATGTATGGGGAATATCGGGGGCCGGTGAGGGGCAGAGATGTGCTGAGATATCAGACGGGGGATTGGGGGAGGGTTGCCCCCTGACAGTAGTTATTGCGGGGGCACAATGGGCTCAGGGGATTGGGGGGGTATGAATGGAATGGGAGAGGCTCATTCCCGTGTCGCACACACAGAACAAATGATGGCAGTCGGGCCGGAGATGGCAGATAGCGGGTCGGTACATTGATAACTGTTTGTTCATTTCCTGACAACAAAAAGAGAGAAATCTGCTCAGAGAGCGGCGGCGCCGGAGCCTTTCGGGGCGGAATTGAAAGGCGGAACGGTATCAGGCCCAGATCAGTTATTATGCGGTATCAGCCGGCGCCGGAGCACAATCCCCCGCACTTTTGTGTCCCTTCTCCCCTCCGTGGGGCACATTTGCATTTTAATGGACTCCTGTCGGCCCACAAGTGGCATCATTACAGGGGCCGGATTAGCGCTGATCCGAGTCCGATAGAACCGTAACAGGATCTGCATTTCCATTGGGATTAGGGGAGCGACTCGGCGCCTGCGGCCGCCTGATAATCTGAGAGAGTGTGCGCCATTCAATTAGCCCCTTTAACTGCCCCCCCTCCCCCCCGGGAGTGAATGACTCCCCCCCCCCTCGTACAAACAGAATAAATGGGACATTGAGCCTCTCACTGCCCCCCCCCCAACAAGAATCACTCCAACTCGGCCAAACAATAAGCATTCGCCGCTATAACAACATCTACACTGCCCCCCCGTGCCCCCCTGTGCCCCCCTATGCAGAACCCCACTCTTCCTTGTACAAAGCCGCACTCTTCATTCCAGAGAACCCCGCTCTTCATTCCAGAGAACCCCGCTCTTCATTCCAGAGAACCGCGCTCTTCATTCCAGAGAACCCAACTCTTCATTCCAGAGAACCCAACTCTTCATTCCAGAGAACCCAACTCTTCATTCCAGAGAACCCAACTCTTCATTCCAGAGAACCCAACTCTTCATTCCAGAGAACCCAACTCTTCATTCCAGAGAGCCGCGCTCTTCATTCCAGAGAGCCGCGCTCTTCATTCCAGAGAGCCGCGCTCTTCATTCCAGAGAGCCGCGCTCTTCATTCCAGAGAACCCAACTCTTCATTCCAGAGAACCCAACTCTTCATTCCAGAGAACCCAACTCTTCATTCCAGAGAGCCGCGCTCTTCATTCCAGAGAACCCAACTCTTCATTCCAGAGAACCCAACTCTTCATTCCAGAGAACCCAACTCTTCATTCCAGAGAACCCAACTCTTCATTCCAGAGAACCCAACTCTTCATTCCAGAGAACCCAACTCTTCATTCCAGAGAACCCAACTCTTCATTCCAGAGAACCCAACTCTTCATCCCAGAGAACCGTGCTCTTCATCCCAGAGAACCCCGCTCTTCATCCCAGAGAACCCCGCTCTTCATCCCAGAGAGCCCCACTCTTCATTCAAGAGAGCCGCGTTCTTCATCCCAGAGAGACAGCGCTGAGTGAGGAGAGAGCGCACTATTCATCCCAGAGAATTGGGGATGGCGAGACAGCGCTGAGTGAGGAGAGAGCGCACTATTCATCCTAGAGAATGGGGGATGGCGAGACAGCGTTGAGTGAAGGAGAGAGCGCACTATTCATCCCAGAGAATTGGGGATGGCGAGACAGCGCTGAGTGAGGAGAGAGCGCACTATTCATCCCAGAGAATTGGGGATGGCGAGACAGCGCTGAGTGAGGAGAGAGCGCACTATTCATCCCAGAGAATTGGGGATGGCGAGACAGCGCTGAGTGAGGAGAGAGCGCACTATTCATCCCAGAGAATGGGGGATGGCGAGACAGCGCTGAGTGAGGAGAGAGCGCTCTCACTTGTGCCACATTCCCTCACATAAAACCTACAAACACAAATGATAATAAAACCAATAGGAAACCCACTTGTGTGGCTGCGACTTGTCACCGACCCCCATATAATTACCCCTCCAGGTAAGGGCCAATCAGGAGGCTGTCACCTGGCGGCTTGCCGTGATTGGAAGATAAATTGGCAGGGTAGGGATGGGGCGCTTGGGAATGAAGGTACCCACCTACAGGCACCTACCCACAATGGCTGCCCTATTGGCACTGTCAGCCCCCGGTGCCAAGCTCATAAATACTGAGACAATGCGAGCGCTTGGGTGGCAGCCACTTAATTACTTTCTCGTTACTTGGCTCCTCGTTAGCCGGCTCCCCCCCCCCCGTGTGTGTGTGCCAGGGAACTCAGCGCCCGCTCCAGCTGTGCCAACATGTGCAGCTATCTGCCCCCTTCCTTCTGCTCCCTGGGCACAAGCCCTTTGTTAGCGGCACGGCGAGTACCTGGCGTTTAATTAATGAGTCGCAATGGGAAGAAAAGCGCTGGGTGCTGGGGAGACGCGGGTGCCACTCTCCTACCCCCCCCCCGGGGCATTCCGAGAGCCAATAGGCGCCAATGCGCCGAGTGTAAATATTAGGGAATAAAATTGGATTTGCAATCAGCTCTATTGGCAGGAATGGCGCATTCATAAACGTTGTTTATTCTAAGCGGCTGCTGCGCGGGTGTGTTATTGCGCGGCACTCAGCCGAGAGCTGTTAGAGCGCAGGAGAGCGTTGCACGGCCGAGAGATCCCTCGCAGGATTAATGTGCGACACCCGCATCGGGAAAATTCCCTTTGATAAATGATCTCATTTTAATCACTCGGATTGGGGAGACTCGCCGCCTCATCTGCATAATTGCGTTACAAATTCCATTCCTCATTAGTGAGAGATGATTTGTGTCGACTCTCTGCGCTCACTTACCCGCCGCTTGTACCTACCGTAGGTACCGACTCCCCATATACTGCGCTCACTTACCCGCCGCTTGTACCTACCGTAGGTACCGACTCCCCATATACTGCGCTCACTTACCCGCCGCTTGTACCTACCGTAGGTACCGACTCCCCATATACTGCGCTCACTTACCCGCCGCTTGTACCTACCGTAGGTACCGACTCCCCATATACTGCGCTCACTTACCCGCCGCTTGTACCTACAGTAGGTACCGACTCCCCATATACTGCGCTCACTTACCCGCCGCTTGTACCTACCGTAGGTACCGACTCCCCATATACTGCGCTCACTTACCCGCCGCTTGTACCTACCGTAGGTACCGACTCCCCATATACTGCGCTCACTTACCCGCCGCTTGTACCTACCGTAGGTACCGACTCCCCATATACTGCGCTCACTTACCCGCCGCTTGTACCTACAGTAGGTACCGACTCCCCATATACTGCGCTCACTTACCCGCCGCTTGTACCTACAGTAGGTACCGACTCCCCATATACTGCGCTCACTTACCCGCCGCTTGTACCTACCGTAGGTACCGACTCCCCATATACTGCGCTCACTTACCCGCCGCTTGTACCTACCGTAGGTACCGACTCCCCATATACTGCGCTCACTTACCCGCCGCTTGTACCTACAGTAGGTACCGACTCCCCATATACTGCACTCACCTGTTGGGCCGCACTCACCTAGGTACTGGACTCCCCATATACTGTTCTCAAAGCTGTAGAGGGTTAAGCCTGGTTCTGAGCGGTACTAAACCTAATCCGCGCAGCTGTAGAGGGTTAAGCCTGGTTCTGTGCAGTACTAAGCCCAATCAGGTGCAGCTGTAGAGGGTTAAGCCTGGTTCTGTGCAGTACTAAGCCCAATCAGGTGCAGCTGTAGGGGGTTAAGCCTGGTTCTGTACCGGTACTAAGCCAATCAGGTGCAGTTCAAGAGGGTTAAGCCTGGTTCTGTGCGGTACTAAGCCCAATCAGGTGCAGCTGTAGAGGGTTAAGCCTAAGTGCAACAGGTAGAGGGTTAAGCCTGCGGTTCTGTGCAGTACTAAGCCCAATCAGGAGCAGCTGTAGAGGGTTAAGCCTGGTTCTGTGCAAATAACCCAATCAGGCAGCTGTAGGCCCGTTAAGCCTGGCTTCTGTGCAGGGTACTAAGCCCAATCAGGTGCAGCCTGTAAAGGGTATAAGCCTGGTTCTGTGCTGTTACTAAGCCCAATCAGGTGCAGCCTGATTAGAGCCGGTTAAGCCCCCCCATGGTTCTGTGCCCTGGCGCCGTACTAGCCCAATCAGCAGCGTAGTTAGTTAAAGCGGTTTAAGCTAGAGTTCGCTGCAGGTACAAGCCCAATCAGGTGCAGCTGTAGGGGGTTAAGCCTGGTTCTGTACGGTACTAAGCCCAATCAGGGCAGCTGAGGCAGGTTAAGCCTGGTTCTGTGCGGTACTAAGCCCAATCAGGCGCAGCTGTAGAGGGTTAAGCCTGGTTCTGTGCGGTACTAAGCCCAATCAGGCGCAGTTGTAAAGGGTTAAGCCTGGTTCTGTGCAGTACTTAGCCCAATCAGGCGCAGTTGTAAAGGGTTAAGCCTGGTTCTGTACGGTACTAAGCCCAATCAGGCGCAGCTGTAGAGGGTTAAGCCTGGTTCTGTGTCCATGAGGAATGGGTTTGGAGGAGAGCATTCCCAGCAGGGTATCAGTGATCCGATGTTCTGACCGCGGGTGTGACGGATCCTTTATGGGCCGGAACATGTGGAATAAGTTACTTGCTATGATTATTTACAAGGATGTGTTCTCAGAACCTTCCCAAGTCTCTGTAGGATCGGACCCCAGTTCTTCCCTGTGTTTATCCGGTCCATAAACTCCCACCCACAGTCAGAATTTCCCCCAAGCAGGAAGGTTCTACTGGGAGTTCTGCATGGTGCAGCCCATTGGGCTCTGACTGGATCCACTACTGTGTAACGATGGCTACAATCTGTTGGGTCCATTGGCCACAGGGCAGCAGAACCCAGTACATTGGGCCGGCATACTGGGGGCACCATACAGCACCCAGCTGAGTGCAGGTTCTGCCCCACTCCCCCGCCTATACCCCAATTACATTGCTTTCTGCCCCTGTCTCTCTCTCGGGCTCGCTGCTTGAGGCAACTTGGATTCTTCTGGGCTGTCAGGGGGCAGATAGTGGCCAATAGACCCAGGGCTGTGCCCAGCTGGGGTACTTCTGCCTGGCAGCACAGAGCGTGCCCCGAGTGCCAGCCGTGTGTAGTTGCCAGGCTAATTGCTCACTGGGTCGGGCCGGGCACACTCTGAAAGGTTCTGTCAGTGAGGGACTGCTAATCTGGGCGGTGCCCCACGGGGATGCCTGCGAGCCACCGTTTGGGTTTGGGGCTAATTAGGGAATATTACGGGGTGCTGATTGCAGGATGAGGATCAAGTGACTGTGGGTCGGAAGGTACCGAGTTCTCACTAACGAGGTCCTTTCATTTCCTACAAACGATCCTGATTGAACGGATTAAAGTGTCTCATTAAAGCTTTATAGGTGGCTTAGTGGCGGCAATGGAGCCGGGCGTGGACCCGCCGTGCCAACTGTAGCCACTCCCCAGGGCACCGCGCCCACACGCTCGCTAGATTGCAGGCTCTTGGGCCCGTCACAGAGCGGCAGAGGCCCAGAGCTTGGGGGGGCTGCACAACCCACAATCCCCTGCAGGTATCAGCCCAATTCAGGATCCGAGGTTTCTATAGGGAAGAACCCCCAGGAGTCGGGACCCAACCGGGCTGTGTTTGGGTTATGAGTAGAGGCTACGACTGGTGGCAACCAGAGTCTGTGCCAATATTGCCCCTCCCAAAGGCTCACACCCCAACACCTCCGTCTATTGGGGCAACACCATATACAGGTCCTTCCCAGTCACTCAAGGGGCATCACAGCCGTACTGGGTGCCACATATAAAACTGGGGCATTTTAGGTACCGAAGGACAAAATGGGGGTGGGAAGGTGGCATAGTGGGCACAGCACATTTGCTTCCAAGGGCAGATTATAGCCCCAGATTTTAGCGCTTCATATGAGTGAGAACCCATTTAATAACTGGCAAAATTGCCCAATAAATACCCCATTGGATGCCCCAGATCTATTCTATGTCCCATTCAGCCCCAGTGTCTCGAGCGTTAGCAAACTGGGCCCATTTTCTTCCACTTTGTGCCCAAAGAAATAAATCCCTTAGATACCTCTGAAGGGCAAGGAGCCCACCTCTGGTCTCACTAAGGGCGGGGTTCCCTCTGAAGGGCAAGGAGCCCACCTCTGGTCTCACTAAGGGCGGGGTTCCCTCTGAAGGGCAAGGAGCCCACCTCTGGTCTCACTAAGGGCGGGGTTCCCTTCTGAAGGGCAAGGAGCCCACCTCTTGCGTCTCACTAAGCGGGCGGGGTTCCCTCTGAAGGGCAAGGAGCCCACCTCTGGTCTCACTTGAGGGCGGGGTTCCCTCTGAAGGGCAAGGAGCCCACCTCTGGTCTCACTAAGGGCGGGGTTCCCTCTGAAGGGCAAGGAGCCCACCTCTGGTCTCACTAAGGGCGGGGTTCCCTCTGAAGGGCAAGGAGCCCACCTCTGGTCTCACTAAGGGCGGGGTTCCCTCTGAAGGGCAAGGAGCCCACCTCTGGTCTCACTAAGGGCGGGTTCCCTCTGAAGGGCAAGGAGCCCACCTCTGGTCTCACTAAGGCGGGGTTCCCTCTGAAGGGCAAGGAGCCCACCTCTGGTCTCACTAAGGGCGGGGTTCCCCTGAAGGGCAAGGAGCCCACCTCTGGTCTCACTAAGGGCAGGGTTCCCTCGGAGGCACAAGGAGCCCACCTTTGGTCTCACTAAGGGCGGGGTTCCCTCTGAAGGGCAAGGAGCCCACCTCTGGTCTCACTAAGGGCAGGGTTCCCTCGGAGGCACAAGGAGCCCACCTTTGGTCTCACTAAGGGCGGGGTTCCCTCTGAAGGGCAAGGAGCCCACCTCTGGTCTCACTAAGGGCGGGGTTCCCTCTGAAGGGCAAGGAGCCCACCTCTGGTCTCACTAAGGGCGGGGTTCCCTCTGATGGGCAAGGAGCCCACCTCTGGTCTCACTAAGGGCGGGGTTCCCTCTGAAGGGCAAGGAGCCCACCTCTGGTCTCACTAAGGGCGGGGTTCCCTCGGAGGCACAAGGAGCCCACCTCTGGTCTCACTAAGGGCGGTTTTCCCTCGGAGGCACAAGGAGCCCACCTCTGGTCTCACTAAGGGAGGGGGTTCCCTCGGAGGCACAAGGGAGCCCACCTCTGGTATCACTAAGGGCGGGGTCCCTTTTGAAGGGCAAGGAGCCCACCTCTGGTCTCACTAAGGGCGGGGGTTCCCTCGGAGGCACAAGGAGCCCACCTCTGGTCTCACTAAGGGCGGGGTTCCCTCTGAAGGGCAAGGAGCCCACCTCTGGTCTCACTAAGGGCGGGGTTCCCTCGGAGGCACAAGGAGCCCACCTCTGGTCTCACTAAGGGCGGGGTTCCCTCGGAGGCACAAGGAGCCCACCTCTGGTCTCACTAAGGGCGGGGTTCCCTCGGAGGCACAAGGAGCCCACCTCTGGTCTCACTAAGGGCGGGGTTCCCTCGGAGGCACAAGGAGCCCACTCTGGTCTCATAAGGGCGGGGGTTCCCTTTGAGGCGCAAGGAAGCCCACCTCTGGTCTCACTAAGGGCGGGGTTCCCTCTGAAGGGCAAGAAGCCCACCTCTGGTCGGCACTCAAGGCGGGGTCCCTCGGAGCACAAGGAGCCCACCTCTGGTCTCACTAAGGGCGGGGTTCCCTCGGAGGCCAACGAGCCCCTCTGGTGTCACTAAGGGCGGGGTTCCCTCGAGGCCCAGAGCCACCTCTGGTCTCACTAAGGGCGGGGTTCCCTCGGAGGCGCAAGGAGCCCACCTCTGGTCTCACTAAGGGTGGGGTTCCCTCGGAGGCGCAAGAAGCCCACCTCTGGTCTCACTAAGGGCGGGGTTCCCTCGGAGGCGCAAGGAGCCCACCTCTGGTCTCACTAAGGGCGGGGTTCCCTCGGAGGCGCAAGAAGCCCAACTCTGGTCTCACTAAGGGCGGGGTTCCCTCGGAGGCGCAAGGAGCCCACCTCTGGTCTCACCAAGGGCGGGGTTCCCTCGGAGGCGCAAGAAGCCCACCTCTGGTCTCACTAAGGGCGGGGTTCCCTCGGAGGCGCAAGAAGCCCAACTCTGGTCTCACTAAGGGCGGGGTTCCCTCGGAGGCGCAAGGAGAACCCACCTCTGGTCTCACCAAGGGCGGGGTTCCCTCGGAGGCGCAAGGAGCCCACCTCTGGTCTCACTAAGGGCGGGTTCCCTCGGAGGCGCAAGGAGCCCACCTCTGGTCTCACTAAGGGCGGGTTCCCTCGGAGGCGCAAGAAAGCCCAACTCTGGTCTCACTAAGCCGCGCGGGTTCCCTCGGAGGCGCAAGGAAGCCCACTCATGGTCTCACTAAGGGCGGGGTTCCCTCGGAGGCCGCAGAAGCCCAACTCTGGTCTCACTAAGGGCGGGGTTCCCTCGGAGGCGCAAGGAGCCCCACCTCTGGTCTCACCAAGGGCGGGTTCCCTGCGGAGGCGCAAGAAGCCCACCTCTGGTCTCACTAAGGGCGGGGTTCCCTCGGAGGCGCAAAGAACCCAAACTCTGGTCTCACTAAGGGCGGGGTTCCCTCGGAGGCGCAAGGAGCCCACCTCTGGTCTCACCAAGGGCGGGGTTCCCTCGGAGGCGCAAGGAGCCCACCTCTGGTCTCACTAAGCGGTTCCCTCGGAGGCGCAAGGAGCCCACCTCTGGTCTCACTAAGGGCGGGGTTCCCTCGGAGGTGCAAGGAGCCCACCTCTGGTCTCACTAAGGGCGGGGTTCCCTCGGAGGCGCAAGGAGCCCACCTCTGGTCTCACTAAGGGCGGGGTTCCCTCGGAGGCGCAAGGAGCCCACCTCTGGTCTCACTAAGGGCGGGGTTCCCTCGGAGGCGCAAGGAGCCCACCTCTGGTCTCACTAAGGGCGGGGTTCCCTCGGAGGCGCAAGAAGCCCACCTCTGGTCTCACTAAAGGCAGAACTATAAGAGACACTAATTGGACTGTTCAGAAATGAGAGAATTCTGACCCAGACATAAAAGGGTTAGCGATTCCTTCTGGTCAAGTCTCGGTGATATGATGGCTCTCTGGTTCATGGGGGAGGTGGCACTCTCGCACACCCTACTGACACTCTGATGTCTCGCACATGTGGCGGCTTTTTCTAACAACCCTGGGAATGTCTCATTACTCATAAATTAACTGCCATCTGCAGGTCCCAATGTGGCGCTGTCTGGGGGACCCCAAAACCACAACCCGCCGGGACTTTGTAGCGCCGGCTTCACACCTTGGCCCAGCTGCGGCCTGGAGACAACTGGCACGGAACATTCTAGAGCCTGGGAGTCAACACAAGCCAGGGGCCCATAGGGGTGTGACACGCCAACGACACGGATAATGACACGCCAATGACACGGATAATCCCACGGAGTCACAGCTAAAGGCTCAGATGTGACAACACGTCATTGAACAAATATGTTCCCAAAGTCTGGGTACAAGTTCCGCTCTTTGTTAGACCCATTTCAGATGGCGCCGAGGTTCTGCCAGTCATGTGCGGTCTTGGCCCGTCAACCAGTACTGACCCACCTCCTACAATTCACTAATAGCCCCTAGTGTCTAGCTACCCGCCTCTCAGCCTCTTCATACCCTGTAGCCCCCCCACTGACAGTGACCCTCATGCCCTAAGGTGAGAAGCTGGATATGAGGGTTATCCCATGGGGCAGGTGGGGGGCTGTGGGGCAGATAGGGGACAGGTGAGAAGCTGGATATGGGGGTCTATCCCGTGGGGCAGATGGGGGGGGACCGTGGGGCAGATGGGGGGGGACTGTGGGGCAGATGGGGGGGGCTGTGGGGCAGATGGGGGGGCTGCGGGGCAGATGGGGGGGCTGCGGGGCAGATGGGGGGGGCTGCGGGGGCAGATGGGGGGGGCTGCGGGGCAGATGGGGGACAGGTGAGAAGCTGGATATGGGGGTCTATCCCGTGGGGCAGCATGGGGGACAGGTGAGAGGCTGGATATGAGGGTCTATCCCGTGGGGCAGATGGGGGGGCTGTGGGGCAGATGGGGGGGGGCTGTGGGGCAGATATGGGACAGGTGAGAAGCTGGATAGGAGGGTCTGTCCCATGGGGCAGGTGGGGGGCAGATAGGGGACAGGTGAGAAGCTGGATATGAGGGTCTATCCGTGGGCAGGTGGGGGCTGTGGGGCAGATAGGGGACAAGTGAGAAGCTGCATAGGAGGGTCTGTCCCATGGGGCAGGTGGGGGGGGGGGCTGTGGGGCAGATAGGGGGACAGGTGAGAAGCTGGATAGGAGGGTCTGTCCCATGGGGCAGGTGGGGGGCTGTGGGGCAGATAGGAGACAGCTGAGAAGCTGGATAGGAGGGTCTGTCCCATGGGGCAGGTGGGGGGCTGTGGGGCAGATAGGAGACAGGTGAGAAGCTGGATAGGAGGGTCTAGCCCATGGGGCAGGTGGGGGGCTGTGGGGCAAGTGGGGGACAGGTGAGAAGCTGGATACGAGGGGTCTCTCCCATGGGGCAGGTGGGGGGCTGTGGGGGACAGGTGAGAAGCTGGATACGAGGGTCTCTCCCATGGGGCAGGTGGGGGGCTGTGGGGGACAGGTGAGAAGCTGGATACGAGGGTCTCTCCCATGGGGCAGGTGGGGGGCTGTGGGGCAGCTGGATACGAGGGTCTCTCCCATGGGGCAGGTGGGGGGCTGTGGGGCAGGTGGGGGACAGGTGAGAAGCTCCATGTTCTGGCGCCAGGCAGGTATTTGCTCAGAGGAAACATCCATCACAGCGATGGCGGGGGGGAACCTGCTCAGAGCCCCCCCCCCCATTACACAGACATGTGGGAAACTCCCCAAATCAGTCTAAACAAGATGAACAGACGCTGGTTCAATCTGTCACCCCGACACCCTGACGCCCCACATTGGGAATAAACAGAAGGCTCTGCCCGCTAAGCAGGAGGGCACCAAAATACACGGGGGGCAATGTGCCCGCAGCCCAGCACCCCCCCCCACAGTCTGAGCCAAATCTGCAGGTACCGGGTCACACGTTGGGAATGGACACTTAGTTGGTACTGGAGGGGGGACCACCAGGTGGCATTGAAACAACGGAAATAACATGAATGGGCACCTGCACTTTCACCTACCTGTCGTGCCATTCCCCCCCGTGCCCACTACTGAGCGCTCCCTCTCCGTTACCCCCGTGCCCCCTCTCCCTGTTACCCGTTACCCCCTGTGCCCCCTACTGAGCAACCCCTCTCCGTTACCCCCGTGCCCCCTACTGAGCGACCCCTCTCCCCCGTTACCCCCCGTGCCCCCTACTGAGCGCCCCCTCTCCCCCGTTATCCCCTCGCCACCCCCTGCTGAGCGCCACATCTCCCCCGTTACCCCTGTGCCCCCTACTGAGCGCCCCCTCTCCGTTACCCCCGTGCCCCCTACTGAGCGACCCCTCTCCGTTACCCCCGTGCCCCCTACTGAGCGCCCCCCTCTCCCCCGTTATCCCCTCGCACCCCCTGCTGAGCGCCACATCTCCCCCGTTACCCCCTGTGCCCCCTACTGAGCGCCCCCTCTCCGTTACCCCCGTGCCCCCTACTGAGCGCCCCCTCTCCGTTACCCCCGTGCCCCCTACTGAGTGCCCCCTCTCCCCCGTTATCCCCTCGCACCCCCTGCTGAGCGCCACATCTCCCCGTTACCCCCCTGTGCCCCATACCGAGTGCCCCCTCTCAGTTACCCCCCTCTCCCCTGTTACCCCCCTGTGCCCCCCGTTCCTGTGTAGTTGTGCCCCTGGCCCTATCACTACTAAGCACCTGCCCCCTAGTGGAGCCAAGTGGGAGGGGCTGCAGTAGTGCAACACACTCACAGGTATAGGGGTCCCCCAGGCGAGAGATGGTCCTTGTGCCCTGGGGATGAATGGGTTATATCACCCCCAGCCCTGGGCCCCCCCATAGCACCGTCAGTACTACAAAGCGAGGGCACATCTGCCCCCCAAAATATAACTCCCCCATGGGTGACTGTGTTCCATGTATGGGGGTGCAGCTAAACCTCTGTGGGTCCCCTGCCTAGATCCAGATCTCTCTCAGCCAAACAGAACATTTGGGTTCCATTTCCTAGAGATGGTGCATGGAGCTCTAGCGCCCCCTGCTGTACATTTGCACTAACTGCACCTATGCAGAAAGTCTGCTCACTAAGGCCCTTCCCAATACTGGGGAGGAACCCCCAAACCCACAGGTCCCCCCATTCCTGCTGGGAACAGGGAACATGATGTTGGCTCCATATAACAATCACTGTCACTGGACCCCCGGGGGGGGGAATCTCCTACTGCTCAGAAAAACAACAACAACAAGTCTAAATGTTACTCTGGGGCCCCTACTGCCAAGGGCTTACGGCCAGGCTGGGAATGCCGGGGGGGGGGGGGCCTGTTGTGCCTCTGGGGTACTGGGAATGCCGGGGGGGCTGTAAGGTGCCACAGACAGTCACTATTTATTGGGCTGGGGGGGGGGGGGGCTGTTTGTGCCTCTGGGTACTGGGAATGCCAGGGGGCTGTAAGGTGCCACAGACAGTCACTATTATTGGCTGGGGGGCTGTTTGTGCCTCTGGGTACTGGGAATGCCAGGGGGGCTGTAAGGTTGCCACAGACAGTCACTATTTATTGGCCTGGGGGGGGCTGTTGTTGCCTCTGGGTACTGGGAATGCCAGGGGGGCTGTAAGGTGCCACAGACAGTCACTATTTATTGGGCTGGGGGGGCTGTTTGTGCCTATGGGTACTGGGAATGCCAGGGGGGCTGTAAGGTGCCAAAGACAGTCACTATTTATTGGGCTGGGGGGGGGGGCTGTTTTGTGCCTCTGGGTACTGGGAATGCCGGGGGGGGCTGTAAGGTGCCACAGACAGTCACTATTTATTGGGCTGGGGGGGGGCTGTTTGTGCCTCTGGGGTACTGGGAATGCCGGGGGGGCTGTAAGGTGGCCACAGACAGTCACTATTTATTGGGCTGGGGGGGCTGTTTGTGCCTATGGGTACTGGGAATGCCAGGGGGGCTGTAAGGTGCCACAGACAGTCCACTATTTATTGGGCTGGGGGGGCTGTTTGTGCCTCTGGGTACTGGGAATGCCGGGGGGCTGTAAGGTGCCACAGACAGTCACCTATTTATTGGGGCTGGGGGGGCTGTTGTGCCTCTGGGTACTGGGAATGCCAGGGGTGGCTGTAAGTGCCACAGACAGTCACTATTTATTGGGCTGGGGGGCTGTTGTGCCTCTGGGTACTGGGAATGCCGGGGGGGCTGTAAGGTGCCACAGACAGTCACTATTTATTGGGCTGGGGGGCTGTTTGTGCCTATGGGTACTGGGAATGCCAGCGGGGCTGTAAGGTGCCAAAGACAGTCACTATTTATTGGGCTAGGGTAGGGGGGCTGTTTGTGCCTCGGGGTACTGGGAATGCCAGGGGGGGGCTGTAAGTGCCACAGACAGTCACTATTTATTGCTCTTGGGGGGGCTGTTTGTGCCTCTGTGGTACTGGAATGCCAGGGGGCATGTAACGGTGCCAAAGACAGTCAGCTATTTATTGGAGCTGGGGGGGGGCTGTTTGTGCCTTCTGGGTACTGGGAATGCCGGGGGCTGTAACGGTGCCACAGACCAGTCCACTATTTATTGGGCTGGGGCGGGGGGGGCTGTTTGTTGCCTCTGGGTACTGGGAATGCCGGGACGGGCTTGTTAAGGTGCCACAGACAGTCACTATTATTGGGCGGGGGCTGTTTGTGCCTATGGGTACTGCGGAATGCCAGGGGGGCTGTAAGGTCCACAGACGCTCACTATTTATGGGGCTTGGAGGGGGGGGGCTTGTTTGTGCCTTGAGGGTACTGGGAATGCCGGGGGGGCTGTAAGGGCCACAGACAGTCACTATTTATTGGGCATGGGGGGGCTGTTTGTGCCTATGGTACTGGGAATGCCAGGGGGCTGTTAAGGTGCCAAAGACAGTCCACTATTTATTGGCTAGGGAGGGGGCTGTTTGCTGCCTCTGTACTGCGGAATGCCAGGGGGGCTGTAAGGTGCCACAGACAGTTCACTATTATTGGGGCCTGGGGGGCTGTTTTGTGCCTCTGCGGTACTGGAGAATGCCGGGGGGCTGTAAGGTGCCCACAGGACAGTCATATTTATATGGGTCTGGGGGGGGGGCTGTTTGTGCCTCTGAGGTTACTGGAATGCCAGGGGGCTGTAAGGTGGCCACAGACAGATCACCTATTTATTGGGCTGGGGGCGCTGTTTGTGCCTCTGGGTACTGGGAATGCCAGGGGCGGGCAGTAAGGTGCCACAGACAGTCACTATTTATTGGGCTGATATGGCATCAGCGGGGGCGGCTGTTTGTGCCTCTGGGTACTGGGAATGCCAGGGGGCTGGTAATGGTGCCACAGACAGTCCACATAATTTATTTGGGCTGGGGGCTGTTTGTGCCTCGGTACTGGGAATGCCGGGGCGGGCTGTAATGTTGCCACAGACAGTCACTATTTATTGGGACTGGGGGGGGGCTGTTTGTGCCTCTGGGTATGGGAATGCCAGGGGGGGAATGTAAGGTGCCACAGACAGTCACTAATTTATTGCTGCTGGGGGGCTGTTTGCTGCCCTGGTACTGGAATGGCCGGGGGGGCTGTTAAGGTGCCACAGACAAGTCACTATTATTGGGCTGGGGGGGGGGGCTGTGTGCCTCTGGGTACTGGAATGCCAGGGGGGCTGTAAGGTGCCAAGACAGGTCCACTATTTATTGGGCTAGGGGGCGGGGGGCTGTTTGTGCCTCTGGTACTGGGATGCCAGGGGGCTGTAAGTGCCACAGACATCACTATTTATTGGAGCTGGGGGGGCGTTTGTGCCTCGGGTACTGGGAATGCGGGGGGGGCTGTAAAGGTCCACAGACAGTCACGTATTTATTGGGCTGGGGGGGGGGGGCTGTTTGTGCCTCTGCGACTTGGGAATGCCACGGGGGCTTAAGGTGCCACAGGACAGTCCACCGTATTTATTTGGCTGGGGGGGCCTGTTTGCTGCCTTCTGGGTACTGGGAATGCCGGGGGGCTGTAAGGGATTGCCACAGACAGTCACTATTTATTGGGGCTGTAGGGGGGGGGGCTGTGGTTGTGCTCTGGGGTACTGCGGAATGCCAGGGCCGGGGCTGTAAGGCTGCCACAGACAGTCACACTTTATTGGGCGTGGGGGGGGGGCTGCTTTTGCTGCCTCTGGGTATGAAGGCCAGGGGGGGGCTGTTTGTGCCTCGTGGGACTGGAATGCCAGGGGGGGCTGAAGGTGCCACAGACAGTCAACTATTTATTGGGCTTGGGGGGGCTGTTGGCCTCTGGGTACTGGGAATGGCCAGGGGGGCTGTAAGGTGCCACAGACAGTCACTATTTATGGGTGGGGGGGCTGTTTGTGCCTCTGCGGGTACTGGAATTGCCAGGGGGGCTGTAAGGTGCCACCAGACAGTCACTATTTATTTGGAGCTGGGGGGGGCGTGTTTGTGGCCTCTGGGCTACTGGCAATTCCAGCGGGGCTGTAAGGTGCCACAGGAACAGTCCCACTATTGTATTGGGCTGAGGGGGGCTGTTCTGTGCCTCTGCCGGTACTAGGGCCGAATGCCAGGGGGCTGTAAGTGCCACAGACAGTCACTATTTATTGGGCTTGAGGGAGGGGGCTGTTTGTGCCTCTGGGTACTGGGAATGCCAGGGGGGCTGTAAGGTGCCACAGACAGTCACTATTTATTGGGCTGGGGGGGGGCTGTTTGTGCCTCTGGGTACTGGAATGCCAGGGGGGCTGTAGGTGCCACAGGACAGTCACTATTTATTGGGTTGGGGGGGCTGTTGTGCCTCTGGGTACTGGGAATGCCAGGGGGGCTGTAAGGTGCCACAGACAGTCACTATTTTTGGGCTGGGGGGGGGCTGTTTGTGCCTCTGGGTACTGGGAATGCCAGGGGGGCTTGTAAGGTGCCACAGACAGTCACTATTTATTGGGCTGGGGGGGGCTGTTTGTGCCTCTGGGTACTGGGAATGGGTACGGGGGGGGGGGGTGTTTGCAGTTTCTCCCCCCGTGGCCCCTACAGATACACCGAGCGCTCTGTCTCTGGCTGTCTCTTCCCTCGCCCTGTCTCTCAGGGATACAAGGTGCCTCGGTCACACCTGGGCTGGGGGGGGAAGATTGATGACGCGCCGCTGTGTCCGGCAGTAGCCAACAAATGACTGTGCCCGGCGTCAGGCCTTGGCGAGATAGAAATCAATATTTCACCATTAAAATCTATCACGGGAGAGTTAAGGTGCCATCTGTCCCTGCCGCTTCTCTGCGCCGACTGAACATTAAAGCCGACACTTGTAGAACACGAGTAATCAATATCCCGCGCTTCACACATCATTTGTGCCCCTCTTAGCAGTGATAGATGCCCCCCCGGCCCCTCTGATTCATTCTGTCAGCCCATTAACCAAAGCCCCCCCCCGGGTCTAATTCTCTTATCTTGCCCATGCCATTCCCCCCACAACTGCCCCCTCTCATCCAGAACCCGAATGCCCCCATATCATATATGCACATAATGTAACTGTATAATATATAGGCACAGATATACCCCCCATCTTTCCCCCAGCCCCCCCCCACTGTCACAGTGTAACCCCCATATCATATATGCACATAATGTAACTGTATAATATATAGGCACAGATATACCCCCATCTTTCCCCCCCCCCCACTGTCACAAGTGTAACCCCCATATCATATATGCACATAATGTAACTGTAATAATATATAGGCACAGATATACCCCCCATCTTTCCCCCAGCCCCCCCCCCCACTGTCACAGTTGTAACCCCCATATCATATATGCACATAATGTAACTGTATAATATATAGGCACAGATATACCCCCCATCTTTCCCCCCCCACTGTCACAGTGTAACCCCCATATCATATATGCACATAATGTAACTGTAATATATATAGGCACAGATATACCCCCCATCTTTCCCCCCCCCCCCACTGTCACAGTGTAACCCCCCATATCATATATGCACATAATGTAACTGTATAATATATAGGCACAGATATACCCCCATCTTTCCCCCCCCCCCCCCCACTGTCACAGTGTAACCCCCATATCATATATGCACATATGTAACTGTATAATATATAGCACAGATATACCCCCCATCTTCCCCAGCCCCCCCCCCCCACTGTCACAGTGTAACCCCCATATCATATATGCACATAATGTAACTGTATAATATATAGGCACAGATATACCCCCCATCTTTCCCCCAGCCCCCCCCCCCCACTGTCACAGTGTAACCCCCATATCATATATCACATAATGTAACTGTATAATATATAGGCACAGATATACCCCCATCTTTCCCCCAGCCCCCCCCCCCCACTGTCACAGTGTAACCCCCATATCATATATGCACATAATGTAACTGTTAATATATAGGCACAGATATACCCCCCATCTTTCCCCCCCCCACTGTCAAGTGTAACCCCCATATCATATATGCACATAATGTAACTGTATAATATATAGGCACAGATATACCCCCCATCTTTCCCCAGCCCCCCCCCCCCCCCACTGTCACAGTGTAACCCCCATATCATATATGCACATAATGTAACTGTATAATATATAGGCACAGATATACCCCCCATCTTTCCCCCAGCCCCCCCCCCCCACTGTCACAGTGTAGCCCCCATATCATATATGCACATAATGTAACTGTATAATATATAGGCACAGATATACCCCCCATCTTTCCCCCAGCCCCCCCCCCCCCCACTGTCACAGTGTAACCCCCATATCATATATGCACATAATGTAACTGTATAATATATAGGCACAGATATACCCCCATCTTCCCCCCCCCCCCCACTGTCACAGTGTAACCCCCATATCATATATGCACATAATGTAACTGTATAATATATAGGCACAGATATACCCCCCATCTTCCCCCCCCCCCCCCCCCCCCCCCCCACTGTCACAGTGTAACCCCCATATCATATATGCACATAATGTAACTGTATAATATATAGGCACAGATATACCCCCCATCTTTCCCCCAGCCCCCCCCCCACTGTCACAGTGTAACCCCCATATCATATATGCACATAATGTAACTGTATAATATATAGGCACAGATATACCCCCCATCTTCCCCCCCCCCCCCACTGTCACAGTGTAACCCCCATATCATATATGCACATAATGTAACTGTATAATATATAGGCACAGATATACCCCCCATCTTCCCCCCCCCCCCCCCCCCCCCCCCCCACTGTCACAGTGTAACCCCCATATCATATATGCACATAATGTAACTGTATAATATATAGGCACAGATATACCCCCCATCTTTCCCCCAGCCCCCCCCCACTGTCACAGTGTAACCCCCATATCATATATGCACATAATGTAACTGTATAATATATAGGCACAGATATACCCCCCATCTTTCCCCCAGCCCCCCCCCACTGTCACAGTGTAACCCCCATATCATATATGCACATAATGTAACTGTATAATATATAGGCACAGATATACCCCCCATCTTTCCCCCAGCCCCCCCCCACTGTCACAGTGTAACCCCCATATCATATATGCACATAATGTAACTGTATAATATATAGGCACAGATATACCCCCCCATCTTTCCCCCCCCCCCCCACTGTCACAGTGTAACCCCCATATCATATATGCACATAATGTAACTGTATAATATATAGGCACAGATATACCCCCCATCTTTCCCCCAGCCCCCCCCCCCCACTGTCACAGTGTAACCCCCATATCATATATGCACATAATGTAACTGTATAATATATAGGCACAGATATACCCCCCATCTTTCCCCCAGCCCCCCCCCCCACTGTCACAGTGTAACCCCCATATCATATATGCACATAATGTAACTGTATAATATATAGGCACAGATATACCCCCATCTTTCCCCCAGCCCCCCCCCACTGTCACAGTGTAACCCCCATATCATATATGCACATAATGTAACTGTATAATATATAGGCTCAGATACTTACAGCACTGCTGGCAGGAGGTGCCTGCGACCCATTAGATTAATAGAGGAAACAAAACAATATTCCGTGTGACCCACAAGTCTGACCCAGACAGAAAAGGTTCTTTTCATCCCACTGGGACCGCCCAGGAATGAGATTGGGTTAAACAGGGGCAGAATGGGGGTATTTAGTACAAATTGTGTTGAAATAATAATAATAATTCAGTTACGACTTTGCCTGTAATTTGGCTCCTCATTTTCAGTTGTGCCAGAAATATTCCTCAGCCAATGGGAAGAGATGTGTTCCTCTGGGGAGGGACTAATGAGAGAGAGTGTGTGCAGAGCCACAAGGTATAGCCAATCACACGTAGCTGTACAAACACGACAGCCAATCACACGTAGCTGTACAAACACAACAGCCAATCACACGTAGCTGTACAAACACGACAGCCAATCACACATAGCTGTACAAACACGACAGCCAATCACACGTAGCTGTACATACACGACAGCCAATCACACGTAGCTGTACAAACACGACAGCCAATCACACGTAGCTGTACAAACACGACAGCCAATCACACGTAGCTGTACAAACACGACAGCCAATCACACGTAGCTGTACTTACACGACAGCCAATCACACGTAGCTGTACTTACACGACAGCCAATCACACGTAGCTGTACATTACACGACAGCCAATCACACGTAGCTGTACAAACACGACAGCAATCACACGTAGCTTGTACAAACACGACAGCCAATCACACATAGCTGTACAAACACGACAGCCAATCACACGTAGCTGTACAATACACGACAGCCAATCACACGTAGCTGTACAAACACGACAGCCAATCACACGTAGCTGTACAAACACGACAGCCAATCACACGTAGCTGTACAAACACGGACAGCCAATCACACGTAGCTGTACAAACACGACAGCCAATCACACATAGCTGTACAAACACGACAGCCAATCAACACGTAGCTGTACAAAACACGACAGCCAATCACACGTAGCTGTACAAACACGACAGCCAATCACACGTAGCTGTACAAACACGACAGCCAATCACACGTAGCTGTACAAACACGACAGCCAATCACACGTAGCTGTACAAACACGACAGCCAATCACACGTAGCTGTACTTACACGACAGCCAATCACACGTAGCTGTACTTACACGACAGCCAATCACACATAACTGTACTTACACGACAGCCAATCACACGTAGCTGTACATAGCTTACAGCCAATCACACGTAGCTGTACATAGCTTACAGCCAATCACACGTAGCTGTACATAGCTTACAGCCAATCACACGTAGCTGTATATACACGACAGCCAATCACACGTAACTGTACATAGCTTACAGCCAATCACACGTAGCTGTATATACACGACAGCCAATCACACGTAGCTGTACATAGCTTACAGCCAATCACACGTAGCTGTATATACACGACAGCCAATCACACGGAGACCCCCTGGGAGCTGCTGGCCCCACAGGCCTATCCAGTTGGGGCTGAAGCAGAAGAAGGGTGTCCAGCAGTGACAGAGTTAATGTGGGCTAATAAGGCAAACAGTGAATATGTCATTAGCGCTGATTAGCAGCCAATTATGGCTGTGGGCGGGGCAGGGATGCGGCTCTGTGTCGGAATTCATCTTCATTATTGCAACCTGTGCAGCATGTGGGGGGGCAGCAACACCCACCATTAATCTCTATTAACTGCACCGGCACTCTATAGCCCCCACCCACCTACCCACTAGCCCTGCAGCACTGGGGGGGGGGCAGTGATACCAGTGGGTACAGGGCAGAACCCACATATTTACTATAAACCCCCCCCCGACCCTGTAGGCGTGTGTGGTGCAGCACAGTGTGGCCAATCGGTGCCCATTTACCTGCGTGCCCACAGATCCCAGCTGGCAATTGTGCAATGATGCGACAAATCCATCCCCACTCTATAGTGGGGGGCATGAAGCCTCAGGGGGGCCCTTGACACGACCACTCAGGCCAATCTGTTATTTGGGGGTGCTACACAAGTTGCCCCATATGGGACCAGGCTAAGGCCATTCTGATATTTGGGGGGGGGGGGGGGGTGCTACACAAGTTGCCCCATATGGGACCAGGCTAAGGCCATTCTGATATTTGGGGGGGGGGGGTACTACACAAGTTGCCCCATATGGGACCAGGCTAAGGCCATTCTGATATTTGGGGGGGGGGGGGTACTACACAAGTTGCCCCATATGGGACCAGGCTAAGGCCATTCTGATATTTGGGGGGGGGGGGGGTGCTACACAAGTTGCCCCATATGGGACCAGGCTAAGGCCATTCTGATATTTGGGGGGGGGGGTACTACACAAGTTGCCCCATATGGGACCAGGCTAAGGCCATTCTGATATTTGGGGGGGGGGGGGGGGTACTACACAAGTTGCCCCATATGGGACCAGGCTAAGGCCATTCTGATATTTGGGGGGGGGGGGGGGGGCTACACAAGTTGCCCCCATATGGGACCAGGCTAAGGCCATTCTGATATTTGGGGGGGGGGGGTACTACACAAGTTGCCCCATATGGGACCAGGCTAAGGCCATTCTGATATTTGGGGGGGGGGGGGGGGGTGCATATGGGACCAGGCTAAGGCCATTCTGATATTTGGGGGGGGGGGGGGGTGCTACACAAGTTGCCCCATATGGGACCAGGCTAAGGCCATTCTGATATTTGGGGGGGGGGGGGGGTGCATATGGGACCAGGCTAAGGCCATTCTGATATTTGGGGGGGGGGGTGCATATGGGACCAGGCTAAGGCCATTCTGATATTTGGGGGGGGGGGTGCATATGGGACCAGGCTAAGGCCATTCTGATATTTGGGGGGGGGGGTGCATATGGGACCAGGCTAAGGCCATTCTGATATTTGGGGGGGGGGGGGGGTGCTACACAAGTTACCCCATATGGGACCAGGCTAAGGCCATTCTGATATTTGGGGGGGGGGGTGCATATGGGACCAGGCTAAGGCCATTCTGATATTGGGGGCTAAGCCAGAAATCTCCCCATATCAGAGCTGATGGTGCGTGAGGCTCCAAGCGATGCCCGGAGGGGGGGGGGGGGGGCGGGGGCTGCTGTCGGGGGGGGCCAGATGAATAAAAACCCTCAGTGTTTCCCCAAATAAAGCAGATTTATTGCTCTGTGCAGAATGGGGGGGTCGGATCTCTCCCTTCTTGTCTTTCACTTGTGCAGCCAGAGAAACGTTACATTTACATAAAATACAGACTGGCATCTATACCCACAGTGTGCCCTGCCTGGCATCTATACCCACAGTGTGCCCTGCCTGCCTGGCATCTATACCCACAGTGTGCCCTGCCTGGCATCTATACCCACAGTGTGCCCTGCCTGCCTGGCATCTATACCCACAGTGTGCCCTGCCTGCCTGGCATCTATACCCACAGTGTGCCCTGCCTGCCTGGCATCTATACTCACACAGTGTGCCCTGCCTGGCATCTATACTCACAGTGTGCCCTGCCTGCCTGGCATCTATGCCCACAGTGTGCCCTGCCTGCCTGGCATCTATGCCCACAGCGTGCCTTGCCTGACTGGCACCTATACTCACACAGTGTGCCCTGTCTGACTGGCATCTATACCCACAGCGTGCCTTGCCTGACTGGCACCTGTACTCACACAGCGTGCCCTGCCTGACTGGCATCTATACCCACGGTGTGTCCTGCCTGACTGGCATCTATAACCACGGTGTGCCCTGCCTGACTGGCATCTATAACCACGGTGTGCCCTGCCTGACTGGCATCGATACCCACGGTGTGCCCTGCCTGACTGGCATCTATACCCACGGTGTTGCCCTGCTGACTACGGCAATCTTATACTCACACAGTGTGCCCGCCTGCCTGGCATCTATCCCACAGCGTGCCTTGCTCTGAATGGCACCTATACTCACACAGGTTGCCCTGTCTGACTGGCATCTATACCCACAGTGTGCCTTGCCTGACTGGCACCTGTAACTCACACAGCGTGCCTGCCTGAACTGGCCATTCTATACCACGGTGTGCCCTGCCTGACTGGCATCTATAACCACGGTGTGCCCTGCCTGACTGGCATCTATACCCACTGCGTGCCCTGCCTGACTCGCATCTATACTCACACAGTGTGCCCTGCCTGACTGGCATCTATTCCCACTGCGTGCCCTGCCTGACTCGCATCTATACCCATGGTGTTCCCTGCCTGACTGGCATCTATACCCACAGTGTGCCCTGCTTGACTGACATCTGTACCCATAGTGTGCTCTGTCTGACTGACATCTATACTCACACAGTGTGCCCTACCTTGCACCAGTACCCACTGTATGCCAGCTTGGCATCTATACCTCAGTGTGCTCTCACCTGTGCCCACACAGCGTGCCAATGTTTGAATGGTATGTATGGCTGACGGCAACCTGCCAGTATGGTGTCTATACCCTATTGCTCTGTTCCCTGTACTCACCAACCCGCCCCCTGGCATGGAGTGAATGCCAGCCCCTGAATATGCCCCCGAATCCTCCCCCGCTGGGATCACACAGTCAGTCTCTGGGCCGTACAAACGCCAGCCTGGAAAGGTTTGGGGTATTCATGCCCATCAGCATACCCACCCCTGGGGCAATTACAATTAAATGCACTTTAACTGAAAAAGTCACTTTTCCTCCAAAGGAATTAAGAGTCCAACCGAACCCCAGTGAGTGCCTGTCCAGCTCTCAGTAATGCCAAGGTCCTGCCCACAAACCCTTATTGTGCCAGTGTCTTGCTTGTGCCAACTGCCATCAGTCCCGGTGAGATTTCTCTACAAGGGCCAATCGCTCGTACTGAAATAGAGAAGGAAAATGGATCAGGGACTGAATGAGGATGACAAATACTGAAGGAAACCCCCCCAGTCCTAATATGTACCCACCAATCCCATGCCAACACAGCTAGCACCATGCCAAGCCTCCTCAACCAATACCCTACAGCCCCCCATCCTGATATGTACCCACCCATCCCATGCCAACACAGATAGCACCATGTCCTCACCCCCTTACAGCCCCCCATCCTAATGTACCCACCCATCCCATGCCAACACACGCTAGCACCATGCCAAGCCTCCCTCAACCAATACCTACAGCCCCCCACCTGATATGTACCCACCCATGCCAACCACAGCTAGCACCATGCCAAGCCTCCTCCTCAACCAATACCCTAACAGCACCCCAAGCATCCTGATTATATGTACCCAACCATCCATGCCACACAGCTAGCACCATGCAAGCCTCCTCAACCAATACCCTACAGCCCCCCCATCCTGATATGTACCCACCCATCCATGCCAACACAGCTAGCACTCATGCCAAGCCTCCTCAACCAATACCCTACAGCCCCCATCCTGATATGTACCCACCCATCCCATGCCAACACAGCTAGCACCATGCCAAGCCTCCTCAACCAATACCCTGCAGCCCCCGCATCCTATATGTACCCACCCATCCCCTGCCAAACACAGCTAGAACCATGCCAACTCCTCAAAACCATTACCCACAGCCCCCCTCATCCTGATATGTACCCACCCATCCCAACACAGCTAGCACCCATGCCAAGCCTCCTCAACCAATACCTGCAGCCCCCACATTCCTGATATGTACCCACCCTCCCATGCCAAACAGCTAGCACCATGCAAGCCTCCTCAACCAATACCCTACAGCCCGCGCATCCTGATCTGTAACCCACCCATCCCATGCCAACACAGCTAGCACCATGCCAAGCCTCCTCAACCATTACCCTACAGCCCCCGCATCCTGATATGTAACCCACCATCCATGCCAACACAGCTAGCACCATGCCAAGCCTCCTCAACCAATACCCTACAGCCCCCGCATCCTGATATGTACCACCCATCCCAACACAGCTAGCACCATGCCAAGCCTCCTCAACCAATACCCTACAGCCCCCGCATCCTGATATGTACCCACCCATCCCAACACAGCTAGCACCATGCCAAGCCTCCTCAACCAATACCCTACAGCCCCCCATCCTGATATGTACCGCACCATCCCATGCCAACACAGCTAGCACCATGCAAAGCCTCCTCAACCAATACCCTACAGCCCCCCATCCTGATATGTACCCACCCATCCCAACACAGCTAGCACCATGCCAAGCCTCCTCAACCAATACCCTACAGCCCCCCCATCTGATATGTACCCACCCATCCATCCCAACACAGCTAGCACCATGCCAAGCCTCCTCAACCAATACCCTACAGCCCCCCCATCCTGATCTGTACCCACCCATCCCATGCCAACACAGCTAGCACCATGCCAAGCCTCCTCAACCAATTACCCTACAGCCCCCCCCCATCCTGATATGTACCCACCCATCCCATGCCAACACAGCTAGCACCATGCCAAGCCTCCTCAACCAATACCTACAGCCCCCCCCATCCTGATATGTACCCACCCATCCCAACACAGCTAGCACCCATGCCAAGCCTCCTCAACCAATACCCTGCAGCCCCCCCATCCTGATATGTACCCACCCATTCCCAACACAGCTAGCCACCATGCCAAGCCTCCTCAACCAATACCCTACAGCCCCCGCATCCTGATCTGTACCCACCCATCCCATGCCAACACAGCTAGCACCATGCCAAGCCTCCTCAACCAATACCCTACAGCCCCCGCATCCTGATCTGTACCCACCCATCCCATGCCAACACAGCTAGCACCATGCCAAGCCTCCTCAACCAATACCCTACAGCCCCCGCATCCTGATATGTACCCACCCATCCCATGCCAACACAGCTAGCACCATGCCAAGCCTCCTCAACCAATACCCTACAGCCCCCGCATCCTGATATGTAACCCACCCATCCCAACACAGCTAGCACCATGCCAAGCCTCCTCAACCAATACCCTTCAGCCCCCCCATCCTGATATGTACCCACCCATCCCATGCCAACACAGCTAGCACCATGCCAAGCTCCTCAACCAATACCCTACAGCCCCCCCCATCCTGATATGTACCCACCCATCCCATCCCAACACAGCTAGCACCATGCCAAGCCTCCTCAACCAATACCCTACAGCCCCCGCATCCTGATATGTACCCACCCATCCCAACACAGCTAGCACCATGCCAAGCCTCCTCAACCAATACCCTTCAGCCCCCCCATCCTGATATGTACCCACCCATCCCCTGCCAACACAGCTAGCACCATGCCAAGCCTCCTCAACCAATACCCTACAGCCCCCCCCCATCCTGATATGTACCCACCCATCCCAACACAGCTAGCACCATGCCAAGCCTCCTCAACCAATACCCTGCAGCCCCCCCATCCTGATATGTACCCACCCATCCCATGCCAACACAGCTAGCACCATGCCAAGCCTCCTCAACCAATACCCTACAGCCCCCGCATCCTGATCTGTACCCACCCATCCCATGCCAACACAGCTAGCACCATGCCAAGCCTCCTCAACCAATACCCTACAGCCCCCCCCATCCTGATATGTACCCACCCATCCCAACACAGCTAGCACCATGCCAAGCCTCCTCAACCAATACCCTACAGCCCCCGCATCCTGATATGTACCCACCCATCCCAACACAGCTAGCACCATGCCAAGCCTCCTCAACCAATACCCTACAGCCCCCGCATCCTGATATGTACCCACCCATCCCAACACAGCTAGCACCATGCCAAGCCTCCTCAACCAATACCCTACAGCCCCCCCATCCTGATATGTACCCACCCATCCCAACACAGCTAGCACCATGCCAAGCCTCCTCAACCAATACCCTACAGCCCCCCCATCCTGATATGTACCCACCCATCCCAACACAGCTAGCACCATGCCAAGCCTCCTCAACCAATACCCTTCAGCACCCCCATCCTGATATGTACCCACCCATCCCCTGCCAACACAGCTGGTGTCACACCCTCAGGGCCGTGAGTTCCCAGACATAGGGCAGGACCCAAAGAGCAAACAGTTGGTATCACAGGATGAGGCGTTTATTGGAGAAATGGCAAGTAGCCATCAGCAGGTTCCCATAAGCCAGTAGGTGGTAGCCAGCCTGCACTCTTGTTCCTTAGGGAGTAGGGAAATACACACAGTTGGGGGGAATCTTCTTGCCCCAGCTAAGGTAGATTCCAGGGGAACACAGGGGAGGGGGTCCTGCCGTAGCTAAGGTTACACCCCAGACAAAAGGCTCCTTGGAACTCTTGGCAGCCACCTTTGTAGCCAGAAAGGGAACAGCCCCTGTCGTAAAACCAAAACAGGATTTGACTCCTTCTGCCAACCCAAAGGCAGCTTCCAGAGGGGCCAATCATAGCTAATCCCACTGGGCCTATGGGAAGCCACCTAGTGAGCATGCCCAGTTCAGTCTTTTGCATTTACTAGACAGAGCACTGCTCTCACAAGGGGTAACTATGTGTATTGTGTCACTATGGGGTCTGGCTCTGTGTGCCCTCACAATAGGGGCAATTACATGGGGAGGGCCAGACAGAGCCGGCTGGATACACACAATACACACCTAGATGAGATTAACCTACACAATGCATTTGCTACAACAGGTAGGAGGGGGGCAGGGGGTACATTTCAGCATAAACAGAAATATCTCATGGTTTCATCCAACTTATACAGTTTGTTATGTCACAGCTAGCACCATGCCAAGCCTCCTCAACCAATACCCTACAGCCCCCCCCATCCTGATATGTACCCACCCATCCCATGCCAACACAGCTAGCACCATGCCAAGCCTCCTCAACCAATACCCTACAGCCCCCCCCCCCCATCCTGATATGTACCCACCATCCCCTGCCAACACAGCTAGCACCATGCCAAGCCTCCTCAACCAATACCCTACAGCCCCCCCATCCTGATATGTACCCACCCATCCCATGCCAACACAGCTAGCACCATGCCAAGCCTCCTCAAACCAATACCCTACAGCCCCCCCCATCCTGATATGTACCCACCCATCCCATGCCAACACAGCTAGCACCATGCCAAGCCTCCTCAACCAATACCCTACAGCCCCCCCCCATCCTGATATGTACCCACCCATCCCCTGCCAACACAGCTAGCACCATGCCAAGCCTCCTCAACCAATACCCTACAGCCCCCCCATCCTGATATGTACCCACCCATCCCATGCCAACAGAACAAGTACCAAGAATCCGACCCAGTGCACCCGCCCACCCACCATAAAGTTCTCTAAGTTTCAGCCCAGCAAGATGTGGGGGGGCCAGGACTAAGCCCCCCTGTACAGAGAGTGGTACGTACCATTTCCAGCTGCCGGCCAATGTTGCCCATAGTGATCCCCCCAGCAAAGAATATGCAGGGCAGCCAGGAGCGCACATACAGGAAATCGGGGGCCGTGTACCTGGGCACAACAAACACAGTGTCACACCCCAAGCAGCCAGTTGGGAGAGGGGCCCCTGGGGGGGGTCACAGTGGGAGGGGGGGGGCGCTGTACTCACTCATACACCCCATTGTACACCAGGAGCTGAGAGACGACTGTAGCAAAGAAAGAGATTCCAATTCCCAGGCCCAGGCCACTGCGAGAGCGGTCAAATGTCCACCACAGGCCGATGGAGAGAGCGGCCAGAGTGAGAGACAGCTGCGTGTTGTTGGCAAAGTCCACTTTCTGCACTGGAGTCAAGGAGAACCGACCCGCACTCTCGACTATTAAAGGGACAGTAACACCAATCCTTCCCACCATATGTATCACACACACGTTACCCTATTATACGATAATACTCCCCCCCCCTGGGGGCAAATGGCCTATATGTTAATAAAACTGTTAGAAGGGATATTTTTAAAGGACAAGTCAACCCAAACAAAACATTTTTGCCTAATAAAAGAAAACATGAATTTATAAAAAAAAAATTGTTAGACCTTTAAAAGTTATTAGTAAATGTAATTGCTATTCAAGAAGCATTTGCTGAACTCCTGGTTATGACTTTGAAACAATGTTTCAGGTCAGTCTCCCCCAGCGAGTCAGGTCTGTCAGGCTGCTGCCTTGTGTTACAGTGTTTCAGGGGTCAGTCTCCCCCAGCGAGTCAGGTCTGTCAGGCTGCTGCCCTGTGTTACAGTGTTTCAGGGGTCAGTCTCCCCCAGCGAGTCAGGTCTGTCAGGCTGCTGCCTTGTGTTACACTGTTTCAGGGGTCAGTCTCCCCCAGCGAGTCAGGTCTGTCAGGCTGCTGCCCTGTGTTACAGTGTTTCAGGGGTCAGTCTCCCCCAGCGAGTCAGGTCTGTCAGGCTGCTGCCCTTGTGTTACACTGTTTCAGGGGTCAGTCTCCCCCAGTGAGTCAGGTCTGTCAGGCTGCTGCCTTGTGTTACACTGTTTCAGGGGTCAGTCCTCCCCCAGCGAGTCAGGTCTGTCAGGCTGCTGCCTTGTGTTACAGTGTTTCAGGGGTCAGTCTCCCCCAGCGAGTCAGGTCTGTCAGGCTGCTGCCTTGTGTTACACTGTTTCAGGGGTCGGTCTCCCCCAGCGAGTCAGGTCTGTCAGGCTGTTGCCTTGTGTTACACTGTTTCAGGGGTCAGTCTCCCCCAGTGAGTCAGGTCTGTCAGGCTGCTGCCCTGTGTTACAGTGTTTCAGGGGTCAGTCTCCCCCAGCGAGTCAGGTCTGTCAGGCTGCTGCCCTGTGTTTCAGGGGTCAGTCTCCCCCAGCGAGTCAGGTCTGTCAGGCTGCTGCCTTGTGTTACACTGTTTCAGGGGTCGGTCTCCCCCAGCGAGTCAGGTCTGTCAGGCTGCTGCCCTGTGTTACAGTGTTTCAGGGGTCAGTCCCCCAGCGAGTCAGGTCTGTCAGGCTGCTGCCTTGTGTTACACTGTTTCAGGGGTCGGTCTCCCCCAGCGAGTCAGGTCTGTCAGGCTGCTGCCTTGTGTTACACTGTTTCAGGGGTCGGTCTCCCCAGCGAGTCAGGTCTGTCAGGCTGCTGCCTTGTGTTACACTGTTTCAGGGGTCAGTCTCCCCCAGCGAGTCAGGTCTGTCAGGTTGCTGCCTTGTGTTACACTGTTTCAGGGGTCAGTCTCCCCCAGCGAGTCAGGTCTGTCAGGCTGCTGCCTTGTGTTACAGTGTTTCAGGGGTCAGTCTCCCCCAGCGAGTCAGGTCTGTCAGGCTGCTGCCTTGTGTTACAGTGTTTCAGGGGTCAGTCTCCAGCGGCACTAGTGGTCTCTCCCTAACCCTAGGGTCCTGCCGTGCGTCTAACCTCAGTGCCCCTAGTAACCAACCAGCGTTGCAGTGCCAGGCTGGGCAGTGGCAGCAGTAAATAAGACATTATATCATGCAATGCCCCCTGCCCCCCCTGTAGGGCACAAAAAGGATACGGCGCTGGCGTGATTTATACCCACAAACACGGCCACACAGCGCATGACGCTCGACCACTCCCTCTTGAACTTGTGGGGCTCCCCGAGGTGCCGGTCGATGCAGGGGTACAGGAGTCCGATGGCCGCTGTGGGGAGGAGAGAGCGTTAGCCTTACTGCGGGTAACACTGGGAGGGGCATAAGGGACTCGTACCTACCCGCGGCCGTGCCACAGCACAGGGGCACCCACCAAGCCGAGGAGAAGAGACTGGAGAGCACGTCCGGCGGGAACAGGGTGACGTTCCTCTGCACCTGCAGCAAGTTCAGCACCAGCGCCAGGAACACCCCGATGAGGAAGAGGAGGAGCCCCCGGAGCAGCAGGTTCATCTTGTGGGGGAGGAATGACGGGGGGCCACGTGGTGCATTGTCTGTCTCGCCCATCAGCTTCGCTGGCACTGCCCACTCTCACCCAGCCTGGAATCAGGAGCAAAGCACCCTGTCATGTGACCTGGGCAACATGGCTGCCCTGCACCCCTATATAGCCACATACACTGCACCCCTAAATATACAGATACACACACACAGCACCCCTATATAGCCTGATACACACACACAGCACCCCTATATAGCCTGATACACACACACACAGCACCCCTATATAGCCTGATACACACACACAGCACCCCTATATAGCCTGATACACACACACAGCACCCCTATATACTGATACACACACACAGCACCCCTATATAGCCTGATACACACACAGCACCCCTATATACTGATACACACACACAGCACCCCTATATACAGATACACACACACAGCACCCCTATATAGCCTGATACACACACACAGCACCCCTATATAGCCTGATACACACAGCACCCCTATATAGCCTGATACACACAGCACCCCTATATAGCCTGATACACACACAGCACCCCTATATAGCCTGATACATGCACACAGCACCCCTATATAGCCTGATACACACACACAGCACCCCTATATACTGATACACACACACAGCACCCCTATATAGCCTGATACACACACACAGCACCCCTATATACTGATACACACACACAGCACCCCTATATACTGATACACACACAGCACCCCTATATACTGATACACACACAGCACCCCTATATACTGATACACACACACACGCACCCTATATACTGATACACACACACAGCACCCCTATATACTGAATACACACACAGCACCCCTATATACTGATACACACACACAGCACCCCTATATACTGATACACACACACAGCACCCCTATATACTGATACACACACACAGCACCCCTATATACTGATACACACACACAGCACCCCTATATACTGATACACACACACAGCACCCCTATATACTGATACACACACACAGCACCCCTATATACTGATACACACACACAGCACCCCTATATACTGATACACCCTGTTATATACAGATAATTGGACGGTTTGGGGAGGGCAGGGAGTCAGCCACAGGATTTGGGGAGCAAGCTGTCCCGTTAGATTTAGGGGACCCGGGTTTCATGATAAGGCTCTGGGCCGGGGGGGCTGTCACACTGCGGGACAGGGCGGGAACATATCAAATCCCAACGCAGCTCTATCACTCGGTAACTCACCTTTGCAGCTAGTAGGCACCGGAAGTTTCGCGCAATCCGGCTGCGTTTCAAGCCTCGTTCTGGCACCGTCTTTGCTATTTTTCCGTATTGGTTGCGCTGAGTAAAGCGAGAACTGATTGGCCAATCCCTGCGGCGCCTAGCGCCATCTTTGTTTGTTCTTCTCTGTTACCGAGCGGCCATATTGAGAGAGGCAAAGAGCGGCCATATTGAGAGAGGCAAAGAGCGGCCATACTGAGAGAGGCAAAGAGCGGCCATACTGAGAGAGGCAAAGAGCGGCCATGTTGAGAGAGGCAAAGAGCGGCCATACTGAGAGAGGCAAAGAGCGGCCATACTGAGAGAGGCAAAGAGCGGCCATACTGAGAGAGGCAAAGAGCGGCCATATTAGTGCAGGAACGTACTTCTATTTGTCACTGACTGACTCCACTTTATCTCCAGTTCGGTAACACTGTGAATCCCCTCATTTGTTCCCCATGTTATAAAGGACTAAGCCCTCCATTTTAGATCCGCTCAAAGCTTGTCTTTACCTGTAGCTTTGTGTCTCTCTATCCCCCAATTACAGGAACAGCGGCCTGACACTGCCCCTCCCACTGCCCTCCACTGCCCCCAGTCCCACTGCCCCTCCCACTGCCCCTCCCACTGCCCCCAGTCCCACTGCCCCTCCCACTGCCCCCAGTCCCACTGCCCCTCCCACTGCCCCCAGTCCCACTGCCCCCAGTCCCACTGCCCCTCCCACTGCCCCCAGTCCCACGCCCTCCCACTGCCCCCAGTCCCCACTGCCCCTCCCACTGCCCCAGTCCCACTGCCCCCAGTCCCACTGCCCTCTCCCACTGCCCCAGTCCCACTGCCCCTCCATGCCCCAGTCCCACTGCCCCCAGTCCCACTGCCCGTCACTGCCCCAGTCCCACTGCCTCCCACTGCCCCCAGTCCCACTGCCCCCAGTCCCACTGCCCCTCCCACTGCCCCCAGTCCACTGCCCCTCCCACGGCCCCAGTCCCACTGCCCCAGTCCCCACTGCCCCTCCCACTGCCCCAGTCCCACTGCCCCCAGTCCGCTGCCCTCCCACGCCCCCAGTCCCACTGCCCCCGTCCCCACTGCCCCCAGTCCCACTGCCCCCAGTCCCCACTGCCTCCCACTGCCCCAGTCCCACTGCCCCAGTGCCCCCCCAGTCCCACTGCCAGTCTCCCACTGCCCCCAGTCCACTGCCCCTCCCACTGCCCCAGTCCCGCTGCCCCCAGTCCTGCGCCTCCACTGCCCAGTCCACTGCCCCAGTCGCCGCTGCCCCAGTCCAGCACTGCCCCCACTTCCCCTGCCCCCAGTCCCGCTGCCCCAGTCCACTGCCTCCCACTGCCCAGTCCGCTGCCCCCGTCCCACTGCCCCCAGTTCCCACTGCCCTCGCTGCCCCCCAGTCCACTGCCCTCCACTGCCCCAGTCCCACTGCCCAGTCACTGCCCTCCACTGCCCCAGTCCACTGCCCTCCCACTGCCCCAGTCCACTGCCCCTCCCACTGCCCCAGTCGCCAACTGCCCCAGTCCACTGCCCCCCAGTCCACTGCCCTCCCACTGCCCCAGTCCCACTGCCCCAGCCCCACTGCCCCGCAGTCCACTGCCCTCCACTGCCCCAGTCCCACTGCCCTCCACTGCCCAGTCACTGCCCTCCCACTGCCCGCTCCCACTGCCCTCCCACTTGCCCCTCCACTGCCCCCATCCCACTGCCCCAGTCCAACTGCCCTCCACACTGCCCAGTCCCATGCCCCTCCATGCCCCCAGTCCCACTGCCCCAGTCCACCTGCCCCCAGTCCCACTGCCCCTCCCACTGCCCCAAGTCCCCACTGCCCTCCCACTGCCCCCAGTCCCACTGCCCTTCCCACTGCCCCTCCCACTGCCCCAGTCCCGCTGCCCCCAGTCCCACTGCCCTCCCACCTGCCCCCAGTCCACTGCCCCAGTCCCACTGCCCGCTCCCACTGCCAGTCCCGCTGCCCCCAGTCCCCCTGCCCCAGTCCCACTGCCCCCCAGTCCCACTGCCCCTCCCACTGCCCCCGTTCCCACTGCCCCCAGTCACTGCCACTCCCACTGCCCCCAGTCCCCACTGCCCCCAGTCCAACTGCCCCCAGTCACTGCCCCTGCCACTGCCCCCAGTCCCACTGCCCCTCCAGTCCACTGCCCCAGTCCCCGCTGCCCGTCCCACTGCCCCTCCCACTGCCCCCAGTCCCACTGCCCCCAGTCCCACTGCCCCCCCAGTCCACTGCCCCACTGCCCCCAGTTGCCTTCCCAGTTGCCTGCTCCAGTCCACTGCCCTCCCACTGCCCCAGTCCACCCAGTCCACTGCCCCTCCACTGCCCCTCCCACTGCCCTCAGCCCCCAGTCCACTGCCCAGTCCCACTGCCCCAGTCCCACTGCCCTCCACTGCCCCCAGTCCCACTGCCCCTCCCACTGCCCTCCACTGCGCCCTCCCACTGCCCCCAGTCCACTGCCCCAGTCCCACTGCCCCTCCACTGCCCCAGTCCCCTGCCCCCACGCCACTGCCCCAGTCCCACTGCCCTCCCACTGCCCCCAGTCCCACTGCCCCCAGTCCCTACTGCCCCAGTCCACTGCCCCACATGCCCCAGTCCCACTGCCCCCACTGTCCCACTGCCCCCAGTCCCACTGCCCCCAGTCCATGCCCTCCAAGGCCCCAGTCCACTGCCCCCCACTGCTAACTGCCCTTGCACTGCCCTAACCTTCACTTGCCTGGGAGTCCGTAACTTCCTACATTTTAAAAGTACATAGAGGGACAAAAAATTTTCAGGGCACGCCCACTTTATGGCCACGCCCCAATCACTTCATGGCATATTGTGGGACCCCCATGCACCCCTACTCTATATGAACCCCCCACTGTGAGTCTGCTGGGTACCCCTGGAACTATAGCACTGTTACCCCAATGTTTCTATATATCTGTAACCTTGTTATGGGCTAAGGGGGCCCAGCCTGAAGGCCAGTTAGGGGGGGGATTTGGGGTGAGTGCTTATTTGTGCCGGGTACCCTGGAACTATAGCACTGTTACCCCAATGTCTTCTATATATCTGTACCTTGTTATGGGCTAAGGGGGCCCGCCTGAAGGCCAGTTTAGGGGGGGAATTTGGGGTGAGTGCTTATTTGTGCCCTGGGTACCCCTGGAACTATAGCGGGGTGACTGTTACCCCAATGTTTCTATATATCTGTAACCTTGTTATGGGCTAAGGGGGCCCAGCCTGAAGGCCAGTTAGGGGGGGATTTGGGGTGAGTGCTTATTTGTGCCCTGGGTACCCCTGGAACTATAGCGGGGTGACTGTTACCCCAATGTTTCTATATATCTGTAACCTTGTTAATGGGCTAAGGGGGCCCAGCCTGAAGGCCAGTTAGGGGGGGATTTGGGGTGAGTGCTTATTTGTGCCCTGGGTACCCTGGAACTATAGCGGGGTGATTGTTACCCCAATGTTTCTATATATCTGTAACCTTGTTATGGGCTAAGGGGGCCCAGCCTGAAGGCAGTTAGGGGGGGATTTGGGGTGGCTTATTTGTGCCCTGGGTACCCCCTGGAACTATAGCGGGGTGACTGTTACCCCAATGTTTCTATATATCTGTAACCTTGTTATGGGCTAAGGGGGCCCAGCCTGAAGGCCAGTTAGGGGGGATTTGGGGTGAGTGCTTATTTGTGCCCTGGGTACCCCTGGAACTATAGCGGGGTGACTGTTACCCCAATGTTTCTATATATCTGTAACCTTGTTATGGGCTAAGGGGGCCCCAGCCTGAAGGCCAGTTAGGGGGGGATTTGGGGTGCTTATTTGTGCCCTGGGTACCCCTGGAACTATAGCGGGGTGACTGTTACCCCAATGTTTCTATATATCTGTAACCTTGTTATGGGCTAAGGGGGCCCAGCCTGAAGGCCAGTTAGGGGGGATTTGGGGTGAGTGCTTATTTGTGCCCTGGGTACCCCTGGAACTATAGCGGGGTGACTGTTACCCCAATGTTTCTATATATCTGTAACCTTGTTATGGGCTAAGGGGGCCCAGCCTGAAGGCCAGTTAGGGGGGATTTGGGGTGAGTGCTTATTTGTGCCCTGGGTACCCCTGGAACTATAGCGGGGTGACTGTTACCCAATGTTTCTATATATCTGTAAACCTTGTTATGGGCTAAGGGGGCCCCAGCCTGAAGGCCAGTTAGGGGGGGATTTGGGGTGAGTGCTTATTTGTGCCCTGGGTACCCCTGGAACTATAGCGGGTGACTGTTACCCCAATGTTTCTATATATCTGTAACCCTGTTATGGGCTAAGGGGGCCCAGCCTGAAGGCCAGTTAGGGGGGGATTTGGGGTGAGTGCTTATTTGTGCCCTGGGTACCCCTGGAACTATAGCGGGGTGACTGTTACCCCAATGTTTCTATATATCTGTAACCTTGTTATGGGCTAAGGGGGCCCAGCCTGAAGGCCAGTTAGGGGGGGATTTGGGGTGAGTGCTTATTTGTGCCCTGGGGTACCCCTGGAACTATAGCGGGGTGACTGTTACCCCAATGTTTCTATATATCTGTAACCTTGTTATGGGGCTAAGGGGGCCCAGCCTGAAGGCCAGTTAGGGGGGATTGGGGTGAGTGCTTATTTGTGCCCTGGGTACCCCTGGAACTATAGCGGGGTGACTGTTACCCCAATGTTTCTATATATCTGTAACCTTGTTATGGGCTAAGGGGGCCCAGCCTGAAGGCCAGTTAGGGGGGGATTTGGGGTGAGTATTTGTGCCCTGGGTACCCCTGGAACTATAGCGGGGTGACTGTTACCCCAATGTTTCTATATATCTGTAACCTTGTTATGGGCTAAGGGGGCCCAGCCTGAAGGCCAGTTAGGGGAGGATTTGGGGTGAGTGCTTATTTGTGCCCTGGGTACCCCTGGAACTATAGCGGGGTGACTGTTACCCCAATGTTTCTATATATCTGTAACCTTGTTATGGGCTAAGGGGGCCCAGCCTGAAGGCCAGTTAGGGGGGGATTTGGGGTGAGTGCTTATTTGTACCCTGGGTACCCCTGGAACTATAGCGGGGTGACTGTTACCCCAATGTTTCTATATATCTGTAACCTTGTTATGGGCTAAGGGGGCCCAGCCTGAAGGCCAGTTAGGGGGGGATTTGGGGTGAGTGCTTATTTGTGCCCTGGGTACCCCTGGAACTATAGCGGGGTGACTGTTACCCCAATGTTTCTATATATCTGTAACCTTGTTATGGGCTAAGGGGGCCCAGCCTGAAGGCCAGTTAGGGGGGGATTTGGGGTGAGTGCTTATTTGTGCCCTGGGTACCCCTGGAACTATAGCGGGGTGACTGTTACCCCAATGTTTCTATATATCTGTAACCTTGTTATGGGCTAAGGGGGCCCAGCCTGAAGGCCAGTTAGGGGGGGATTTGGGGTGAGTGCTTATTTGTGCCCTGGGTACCCCTGGAACTATAGCGGGGTGACTGTTACCCCAATGTTTCTATATATCTGTAACCTTGTTATGGGCTAAGGGGGCCCAGCCTGAAGGCCAGTTAGGGGGGGATTTGGGGTGCTTATTTGTGCCCTGGGTACCCCTAGAACTATAGCGGGGTGACTGTTACCCCAATGTTTCTATATATCTGTAACCTTGTTATGGGCTAAGGGGGCCCAGCCTGAAGGCAGTTAGGGGGGATTTGGGGTGAGTGCTTATTTGTACCCTGGGTACCCCTGGAACTATAGCGGGGTGACTGTTACCCCAATGTTTCTATATATCTGTAACCTTGTTATGGGCTAAGGGGGCCCAGCCTGAAGGCCAGTTAGGGGGGGATTTGGGGTGAGTGCTTATTTGTGCCCTGGGTACCCCTGGAACTATAGTGGGGTGACTGTTACCCCAATGTTTCTATATATCTGTAACCTTGTTATGGGCTAAGGGGGCCCAGCCTGAAGGCCAGTTAGGGGGGGATTTGGGGTGAGTGCTTATTTGTGCCCTGGGTACCCCTGGAACTATAGCGGGGTGACTGTTACCCCAATGTTTCTATATATCTGTAACCTTGTTATGGGCTAAGGGGGCCCAGCCTGAGGGCCAGTTAGGGGGGGATTTGGGGTGAGTGCTTATTTGTGGCTGCAGAAGGTGACTGTTACCCCAGTGCTTTTATAACTCAATGCATTGGTTTCGCACTAAGGGGGCTCACAAGGGGTACCTGTACCCATAAAGTCATTGCGCGCTGTAAATTGGGAACTCATGCTCGGAGTGACACCCTAGGCCGGAGCCCCTACAGCCGCACTGGGGGTAGCTAAGGGGACAGTTTGTGCCATTACACAGAGACAGGGGCTCCCCCATTACTTTCCCTGAGCATCTCGTGCCGTCAGTGCAGCAGAGGGAAGAGGAATGGGCTCTCGGCTGGAGGGTTAAGAAAATATGAAACAGGGGTTATAGGGGGAAGCGCAGGAGATATTTCTCACTAATATTCTGTTACTGATCTGGAACAGCAGAAACTCATAGACTTGGGCAGGGACCTGCGGGTCCAGGGGGGCAGCTCTGTGCTTATCAGGAGGTGGAGGATGGGCAAGATGGAGACAGTAGGGCAAGATGGAGACAGTAGGGCAAGATGGAGACAGTAGGGCAAGATGGAGACAGTAGGGCAAGATGGGGACAGTAGGGCAAGATGGAGACAGTAGGGCAAGATGGAGACAGTAGGGCAAGATGGAGACAGTAGGACAAGATAGAGACAGTAGGGCAAGATGGAGACAGTAGGGCAAGATGGGGACAGTAGGGCAAGATGGAGACAGTAGGGCAAGATGGAGACAGTAGGGCAAGATGGAGACAGTAGGACAAGATGGAGACAGTAGGGCAAGATGGAGACAGTAGGGCAAGATGGAGACAGTAGGGCAAGATGGAGACAGTAGGGCAAGATGGAGACAGTAGGGCAAGATGGAGACAGTAGGGCAAGATGGAGACAGTAGGACAAGATGGAGACAGTAGGGCAAGATGGAGACAGTAGGGCAAGATGGGGACAGTAGGGCAAGATGGAGACAGTAGGACAAGATGGAGACAGTAGGACAAGATGGAGACAGTAGGGCAAGATGGAGACAGTAGGACAAGATGGAGACAGTAGGACAAGATGGAGACAGTACAATTTATATCAATGTTGACCAGTGTTCCCCTCATTATTATTAACATTTATTTATAAAGCGCCAACATACCCCGCAGCGCTGTACAATAAGTGGGTTTCATACATCGGACATAAAGAGTAACATATAAAGCAAGCAACAATAGGGCCCTGCCCAAAAGAGCTTACAATCTACAAGCTTGCAGTCTGATCCCATTCAGTGGGGCTGCGCGGCGCTAGTAGTGGAAGTGCCAATATATTCCCAGTTCTACTGGTTATTATGCCCCATATATTCCTGTGTGTGAGTAGCCTCTGTCTCTAACCCCCCCATATATTCCTGTGTGTGAGTAGCCTCTGTCTCTAACCCCCCCATATATTCCTGTGTGTGAGTAGCCTCTGTCTCTAACCCCCCCATATATTCCTGTGTGTGAGTAGCTTCTGTCTCTAACCCCCCATATATTCCTGTGTGTGAGTAGCCTCTGTCTCTAACCCCCCCATATATTCCTGTGTGTGAGTAGCTTCTGTCTCTAACCCCCCATATATTCCTGTGTGTGAGTAGCCTCTGTCTCTAACCCCCCCATATATTCCTGTGTGTGAGTAGCCTCTGTCTCTAACCCCCCCATATATTCCTGTGTGTGAGTAGCTTCTGTCTCTAACCCCCCCATATATTCCTGTGTGTGAGTAGCCTCTGTCTCTAACCCCCCCCATATATTCCTGTGTGTGAGTAGCTTCTGTCTCTAACCCCCCATATATTCCTGTGTGTGAGTAGCCTCTGTCTCTAACCCCCCATATATTCCTGTGTGTGAGTAGCCTCTGTCTCTAACCCCCCCATATATTCCTGTGTGTGAGTAGCCTCTGTCTCTAACCCCCCATATATTCCTGTGTGTGAGTAGCTTCTGTCTCTAACCCCCCCATATATTCCTGTGTGTGAGTAGCCTCTCTACCCCCATTCTGTGGTAGCCCCCCCCTATATTCCTGTGTGTGAGTAGCCTCTGTCTCTAACCCCCCATATATTCCTGTGTGTGAGTAGCCTCTGTCTCTAACCCCCCCATATATTCCTGTGTGTGAGTAGCCTCTGTCTCTAACCCCCTTCCTGGGGTACCCCTACCCCCCATATATTCCTGTGTGTGAGTAGCCTCTGTCTCTAACCCCCCCATATATTCCTGTGTGTGAGTAGCCTCTGTCTCTAACCCCCCCATATATTCCTGTGTGTGAGTAGCCTCTGTCTCTAACCCCCCCCATATATTCCTGTGTGTGAGTAAGCCTCTGTCTCTAACCCCCCCCCATATATTCCTGTGTGTGAGTAAGCTTCTGTCTCTAACCCCCCCATATATTCCTGTGTGTGAGTAGCCTCTGTCTCTAACCCCCCCATATATTCCTGTGTGTGAGTAGCCTCTGTCTCTAACCCCCCCATATATTCCTGTGTGTGAGTAGCCTCTGTCTCTAACCCCCCATATATTCCTGTGTGTGAGTAGCTTCTGTCTCTAACCCCCCCATATAATTCCTGTGTGTGAGTAGCCTCTGTCTCTAACCCCCCATATATTCCTGTGTGTGAGTAGCCTTCTGTCTCTAACCCCCCCATATATTCCTGTGTGTGAGTAGCCTCTGTCTCTAACCCCCCCATATATTCCTGTGTGTGAGTAGCCTCTGTCTCTAACCCCCCCATATATTCCTGTGTGTGAGTAGCTTCTGTCTCTAACCCCCCCATATATTCCTGTGTGTGAGTAGCTTCTGTCTCTAACCCCCCCATATATTCCTGTGTGTGAGTAGCCTCTGTCTCTAACCCCCCCATATATTCCTGTGTGTGAGTAGCCTCTGTCTCTAACCCCCCCATATATTCCTGTGTGTGAGTAGCCTCTGTCTCTAACCCCCCATATATTCCTGTTGTGAGTAGCCTCTGTCTCTAACCCCCCATATATTCCTGTGTGTGAGTAGCTTCTGTCTCTAACCCCCCCATATATTCCTGTGTGTGAGTAGCTTCTGTCTCTAACCCCCCCATATATTCCTGTGTGTGAGTAGCCTCTGTCTCTAACCCCCCCATATATTCCTGTGTGTGAGTAGCCTCTGTCTCTAACCCCCCCCCCCCAATGTATTACTAACAGCACAAACAGAAGGATTGGTCCCTCCGGCTGTTACTGCACTACAAGTCCCAGCATTCCCTGTGCTTATTCCCAGGCGGCTGCTGATTCCCAGTACAGTAAGTGGGTTCCTATCAGCGTTTGTGCCCGCTCAGCAGAAAGCGCAGTAATTGCCCGGCTAATCTTATCTCCCCGTTCCCAGGAATGGCAGCGCCGGCGCATCCATCATCCCGGAATATCAAGGCTCTTCCCTGGCAGCATCACGTATAAATCTGCTGTCACTGGTACCCCATTAGCCGCACATAATCACCCAGCGACCCCTGGATGTCTCTCATTAACCCCTGACCCCCGGCCCGCTGCCTGCCCCATCTCCTGCCTGACAGCCCATTTATCTCCCTTAGCCATCAGGCAGGCAGCAGGGGGAGTATTGGGGGCAAGTAGGAACATGGCCCTGTGGCCCCCCACATACGCCTGGCTGCCTGCAGCTCCTGTCCCTGGGCGTCTGTCTGTCCGTAAGGAAGGGGTCTCTCCCACACTGCTGGGGGGGTACTTAGTGATGTATTATGGCTGTGACAAATTACCCCTCTCTTCCCTAAGCCGCCAGATACACGAGTGACAGATCATTCCTACCCCCCCGGGCTGCGCAGTAATGGCCGCCGGCGCTCCCATAACAATGACAGCCGATTGGCAGTGTCGCCGACTCCCCAATGACCCCCCCGCAGCTGATTGGGCCTTTATGGTGCCGATTAATTCTCAGCCCAGAGCTGCGCCCAATGGCAATAGAGATAATAATAGCCGTGCAGTTGCACCATGCAAGAGGCTTACGTGTTCCCATGGCGATAACCCCCCCACATCATCTTTGTATGTCGACCCCATAAATCTGCACCCCCAGATCTCTCAAAAATGGGTGAGGGGACGGCAGGGGCAGGGTGATGGAAGGGCAGGGTAAAGGGGGGCAGGGTAATGGGACGGCAGGGGCAGGGTGAGGGGGGGCAGGGTCAGGACGAGGAGACGGCAGGGGCAGGGCGAGGGGAGGGGGGGAGGGCAGGGCGAGGGGAGGGCAGGGCGAGGGGAGGGCAGGGGCAGGGCGAGGAGACGGCAGGGCAGGGCGAGGAGACGGCAGGGGCAGGGCGAAGGGAGGGGGGGAGGGGAGGGCAGGGGCAGGGCGAGGAGACGGCAGGGGCAGGGCGAGGAGACGGCAGGGGCAGGGCGAGGAGACGGCAGGGGCAGGGCGAGGGGAGGGGGGGAGGGCAGGGCGAGGGGAGGGCAGGGCGAGGGAAGGGCAGGGCGAGGAGACGGCAGGGGCAGGGCAAGGAGACGGCAGGGGCAGGGCGAAGGGAGGGGGGGAGGGGAGGGCAGGGCGAGGAGACGGCAGGGGCAGGGCGAGGGGAGGGCAGGGCGAGGGCAGGGGCAGGGCGAAGGGAGGGGGGAGGGGAGGGCAGGGCGAGGAGACGGCAGGGACAGGTCGAGGGCAGGGCGAGGGGGGGGAGGGCAGGGGCAGGGCGAGGGCAGGGGCAGGGCGAGGGGAGGGGGGGGAGGGCAGGGCGAGGGGAGGGCAGGGCGAGGGGAGTTCAGGGGCAGGGCGAGGAGACGGCAGGGGCAGGGCGAGGGCAGGGCAAGGGGAGGACAGGGGCAGGGCGAGGGGATGGCAGGGGCAGGGTGTGGGGACGGCAGGGGCAGGGCGAGGGCAGGGCAAGGGGAGGACAGGGGCAGGGCGAGGGGATGGCAGGGGCAGGGTGTGGGGACGGCAGGGGCAGGGCGAGGGCAGGGGCAAGGGGAGGACAGGGGCAGGGCGAGGGGATGGCAGGGGCAGGGTGTGGGGACGGCAGGGGCAGGGCGAGGGCAGGGGCAGGGCGAGGGCAGGGCAAGGGGAGGACAGGGTCAGGGTGAGGGGATGGCAGGGGCAGGGTGAGGGGACGGCAAGGGCAGGGCGAGGGCAGGGTGAGGGGAGGTGCAGGGTGTGGGGACGGCAGGGGCAGGGCGAGGGCAGGGGCAGGGCGAGGGCAGGGCAAGGGGAGGACAGGGGCAGGGTGAGGGGGGGCAGGGGCAATAAGATGCAGCAGGCTGGCAGCCGCCATGGCCGCGGTGTTTAATTTGGAAGCAGTTAGTAATTAGCCGCAGACAAACAGGTTGCGAGTATCCAAACAATCAGCCGTATCTATCAATCATGGGAGCCAGTAATTACTGTGCCATCTCGTTAGGCTCAGCCCGGAGCACATAATTACCCCGGCACTCACTGCTTTCTATTATCTAAACACAATGAGAAAATCGAAACTTTGTGTCAAAATGGATTTATAGTCGGGATCCGCTCAGCATTTCTATTGCAGCTTTATCTTAAAATACATTTCACGTGCCATAAATTCCTGCGCGGGCGCGGGCGGCTCCGCCTGATTGGCTGCTGGGCTCTGCAGTGGGAAACTCATTTCTGCCAATTTCATTTGGGCAAAGCTCTGTATAAATCCATCCGGGGAAACATTTCCCTATGCCAACCCCGCTGGGTACCGAATCTGCCCCTCTGGGCTGCGGGTACCGAATCTGCCCCTCTGGGCTGCGGGTACCGAATCTGCCCCTCTGGGCTGTGGGTACCAAATCTGCCCCTCTGGGCTGCCACTCAGTCAGGCTGCTTCTCCCACGGATACTCTTCCCCCCCAGGAAGCCCCTGCTAGTTGCCCCTACCCAATAAAACATCAGTATTGCAGGAATATACCTGCCCCTCCCCACAATAAGCTTTCCTCTAATTAACTGTCAATACCAGACAGAAGAATCTGAAATGATTATAAAAAGAATTTCCTACAATAAAAGTAACAGGTGGGTGTATGCCACCCAGGCCCAGGAGATACCCTATGGGTGTATGCCACCCAGGCCCAGGAGATACCCTATGGGTGTATGCCACCCAGGCCCAGGAGATACCCTATGGGTGTATGCCACCCAGGCCCAGGAGATAACCTATGGGTGTATGCCACCCAGGCCCAGGAGATACCCTATGGGTGTATGCCACCCAGGCCCAGGAGATACCCTATGGGTGTATGCCACCCAGGCCCGAGATACCCTATGGGTGTATGCCACCCAGGCCCAGGAGATACCCCTATGGGTGTATGCACCCAGGCCCAGGAGATACCCTATGGGTGTATGCCACCCAGGCCCAGGAGATACCCTATGGTGTATGCCACCCAGGCCCAGGAGATACCCTATGGGTGTTGCACCCGGCCAGGAGATACCCTATGGGTGTATGCCCGCCCAGGAGATACCCTATGGGTGTAATGCACCCAGGCCAGGAGATACCCTATGGGTGTATGCCACCCAGCCCGAGAACCCTATGGGTGTATGCCACCCAGGCCCAGGAGAATACCCTATGGGTGTATGCCACCCAGGCCCAGGAGATACCCTATGGGTGTATGCCCCAGCCCAGGGTGAAGGGAATAACCCTATGGGTGTATGCCACCCAGGCCCAGGAGATACCTATGGGTGTATGCCCCCAGGCCCAGGAGATACCCTATGGTGTATGCCACCCCAGGCCCAGGAGATACCCATGGGTGTATGCCACCCAGGCCCAGGAGATAACCCTATGGGTGTATGCCACCCAGGCCCACGAGATACCTATGGGTGTATGCCCACCAGGCCCAGGAGATAACCTATGGGTGTATGCCACCCAGGCCCAGGAGATAACCTATGGGTGTATGCCCCCAAGGCCCCAGGAGATACCCTATGGGTGTATGCCACCCAGGCCCAGGAATAACCTATGGGTGTATGCGCCCAGGAGATACCCTATGGGTGTATGCCACCCAGGCCCAGGAGATACCCTATGGGTGTATGCCACCCAGGCCCAGGAGATAACCTATGGGTGTATGCCGCCCAGGATATACCATATGGGTGTATGCCACCCAGGCCCAGGAGATACCCTATGGGTGTATGCCACCCAGGCCCAGGAGATACCCTATGGGTGTATGCCACCCAGGCCCAGGAGATACCCTATGGGTGTATGCCACCCAGGCCCAGGAGATACCCTATGGGTGTATGCCACCCAGGCCCAGGAGATACCCTATGGGTGTATGCCACCCAGGCCCAGGAGATACCCTATGGGTGTATGCCACCCAGGCCCAGGAGATACCCTATGGGTGTATGCCGCCCAGGCCCAGGAGATACCCTATGGTTGTATGCCGCCCAGGCCCAGGAGATAACCTATGGGTGTATGCCACCCAGGCCCAGGAGATACCCTATGGGTGTATGCCACCCAGGCCCAGGAGATACCCTATGGGTGTATGCCACCCAGGCCCAGGAGATTCCCTATGGGTGTATGCCACCCAGGCCCAGGAGATTCCCTATGGGTCACTGTGCTAGGGATATGGGCTCCTGCTTGTAGCAGACTCAGCATTCTCAGGTGCTAAGAACAGGCCCAGTGGGCTCCCAAACAGGCCCCCCCAGCAGCCCAATAAATAATAAATCCCCTTGGGCATTACAGTTAGAGTGTAAGTTCTGTGGGCCAGGAATAAGTCTATGTATAATTAGCAGAGCAATGTGGGGTGCACCTCCCCAAAGCTTATCAGCCTTTAGTGACATACCAGCTAGTGGCCCTCCTGCCCCTGAAGGACAGACCCCCATGACACTCTCTAACCCTCTCCTGTGCTCAGACCAAAGCAGGGGGGCAGGATCCCTAGGGAAATTGCACTCTCGGCACTGAGAGAGACTTGGTTGAAACAAATGGGAATGAAAGGGGGGGGGGGCTTTATATCTCCCACCTGCAGGTTTATAGCTGTGGGATTTATGTAGAAATGTCTCCACCTACAGGCCATTTGTGAGTACTTCCCCCAGGCTCTAGATCCATAGGGCAGAGATTTCACCCATTTTGGGTCACTTTGGAAATGAGAATAATGAGCAGCAAGAATAAGGGGGGGGGGGGGGGGGAATAAACACCTGCTGCACCCCTACCCTTACTTGTACCCGAGTGCCACTACTGCCCCAGAACTGTGCCCCCGACCTTCTGTAGAACATCTGGGGTTGCCCTTCCCCAAAACATTATTGTAAATATGGCGCCGGTGTCTCCCGCAGGGTAAACGGGCACCCCGGGGTGGGTGCATGTTGGCAGAGTAAGGGGGCACAAAGGAACACTTGCCCAGGGTGGGGGCATGTTGGCAGAGTAAGGGGGCACAAAGGAACACTTGCCCGGGTGGGGGCATGTTGGCAGAGTAAGGGGGCACAAAGGAACACTTGCTCGGGGTGGGTGCACATGAGAGAGACAAAACAAGGGGTGGGGGTGGTCCCTAGTTGGGGAGTAATAAGGGGTGTCCCGGGGTCCCTAGTTGGGGAGTAATAAGGGGTGTCCCGGGGTCCCTAGTTGGGGAGTAATAAGGGGTGCCCGGGGGTCCCTAGTTGAGGATAATAAGGGTGCCGGGGTCCCGGGGGTCCCTAGTTGGGGAGTAATAAGGGTGTCCCGGGGGTCCCTAGTTGGGGAGTAATAAGGGGTGTCCCGGGGGAGGGGGTACCCGGGGTCCTGTTTTGGGAGTAATAAGGGTGTGTCCGGGGTCCCTAGTTGAGTAGTAATAAGGGGTGTCCCGGGGGTCCCTTGTTGGGGAGTAATAAAGGGTGTCCCGGGGTCCCTAGTTGGGGAGTAATAAGGGGTGTCCCGGGGTCCCTACTTGGGGAGTAATAAAGGGTGTCCGGGGATCCCTAGTTTGAGAGTAATAAGGGGTGTCCGGGGATCCCTAGTTGAGGAGTAATAAGGGGTGTCCGGGGATCCCTAGTTGAGGAGTAATAAGGGGTGTCTGGGGGTCCCTAGTTGGGGAGTAATAAGGGTGCCCGGGGTCCCTAGTTGGTGGAGTAATAAGGGGTGTCCGGGGGTCCCTAGTTGGGAGTTAATAAGGGGTGTCTGGGGGTCCCAAGTTGGGGAGTAATAAGGGGTGCCCGGGGGTCCCTATTGGAGTAATAAGGGGTGTCCGGGGGTCCCTAGTTGGGGAGTAATAAGGGGTGTCTGGGGGTCCCAAGTTGGGGAGTAATAAGGGGTGTCTGGGGATCCCTAGTTGAGGAGTAATAAGGGGTGTCTGGAGGTCCCTAGTTGGGGAGTAATAAGGGGTATCCGGGGGTCCCTAGTTGGGGAGTAATAAGGGGTGTCCGGGGGTCCCTAGTTGGGCGATGTAATAAGGGTGTTTGGGGATCCCTAGTTGAGGAGTAATAAGGGGTGTCCCGGGTCCCTAGTTGGGAGTAATAAAGGGGTGTCTGGGCGTCCCTAGTTGGGAGTAATAAGGGGTGTCTGGGGGTCCTAGTTGGGTGGAGTAATAAGGGGTGTCTGGGGGTCCCTAGTTGAGGAGTAATAAGGGGTGTCCCGGGGTCCCTTGTTGGGGAGTAATAAGGGGTGTCCGGGGATCCCTAGTTAAGGAGTAATAAGGGGTGTCCGGGGTCCCTAGTTGGGGAGAATAAGGGGGGTCTGGGGTCCCTAGCTGGGGAGTAATAGGGGGTGTCCGGGGGTCCCTAGTGGGGGAGTAATAAGGGGTGTCTGGGGGTCCCAAGTTGGGGAGTAATAAGGGGTGTCTGGGGATCCCTAGTTGAGGAGTAATTAAGGGTGTCCCGGGGTCCCTTGTTGGGGAGTAATAAGGGGTGTCCCGGGGTCCCTACTTGGGGAGTAATAAAGGGTGTCCGGGATCCCCTAGTTGAGGAGTAATAAGGGGTGTCCGGGGATCCCTAGTTGGGGAGTAATAAGGGGTGTCTGGGGGTCCCTAGTTGAGGAGTAATATGGGGTTCCCGGGGATCCCTAGTTGAGGAGTAATAAGGGGTGTCTGGAGGTCCCTAGTTGGGGAGTAATAAGGGGGTGCCCGGGGTCCCTAGTTGGGGATAAATAAGGGGTGTCCTGGGGGTCCCTAGTTGGGGAGTAATAAGGGGTGTCTGGGGGTCCAAGTTGGGGAGTAATAAGGGTGCCCGGGGTCCCTAGTTGGGAGTAATAAGGGGTTGTCGGGCGGTCCCTAGTTGGGAGTAATAAGGGGTGCCTGGGGGTCCCAAGTTGGGGAGTAATAAGGGGTGTGGGATCCCTAGTTGAGGAGTAATAAGGGGTGTCGGGTCCCTAGTTGGGGAGTAAGTAAGGGTGTCCGGGGTCCCTAGTTGGGGAGTAATAAGGGGTGTCCGGGGTCCCTAAGTTGGGGAGTAAATAAGGGGTGTCTGGGGGTCCCAAGTTGGGGAGTAATAAGGGGTGTCTGGGGATCCCTAGTTGAGGAGTAATAAGGGGTGTCCCGGGGTCCCTAGTTGGGGAGTAATAAGGGGTGTCTGGGGGTCCCTAGTTGGGGAGTAATAAGGGGTGTCTGGGGGTCCCTAGTTGGGGAGTAATAAGGGGTGTCTGGGGCCTAGTTGAGGAGTAATAAGGGTGTCCGGGGTCCCTTGTTGGGGAGTAATAAGGGGTGTCCGGGGATCCCTAGTTGAGGAGTAATAAGGGGTGTCGGGTGGTCCCTAGTTGGGAGTAAATAAGGGGTGTCTGGGGGTCCCTAGCTGGGGAGTAATAGGGGGTGTCCGGGGGTCCCTAGTTGGGGAGTAATAAGGGGTGTCTGGGGGTCCCAAGTTGGGGAGTAATAAGGGGTGTCTGGGGATCCCTAGTTGCGGAGGAATAAGGGGTGTCTGGGGTCCCTAGTTGGGGAGTAATAAGGGGTGTCTGGGGGTCCCTAGTGGGGGAGTAATAAGGGGTGTCTGGGGGGTTCCCTAGTGGGGGTAATAAGGGTGTCTGGGGTCCCTAGTTGGGGAGTAATAAGGGGTGCTGGGGGTCCCTAGTTGAGGAGTAAAAGGGCGTGTCCCGCGGGTGCCTAGTTGGGGAGTAATAAGGGGTGTCTGGGGGTCCCTAGTTGGGGAGTAATAAGGGGTGTCTGGGGGTCCCTAGTTGGGGAGTAATAAGGGGTGTCTGGGGGTCCCTAGTTGGGGAGTAATAAGGGTTGTCTGGGGTTCCCTAGTTGAGGAGTAATAAGGGGTGTCCCGCGGTCCCTATTTGGGAGTTAATAAGGGGTGTCTGGGGGTCCCTAGTTGGGGAGTAATACAGGGGTGTCTGGGGGTCCCTACTTGGGGAGTAATAAGGGGTGTCTGGGGGTCCCTTGTTGGGAGTAATAAGGGTGTCTGGGGGTCCCTAGTTGGGGAGTAATAAGGGGTGTCTGGGGTCCCTAGTTGGGGAGTAATAAGGGTGTCTGGGGGTCCCTAGTTGGGGAGTAATAAGGGGTGTCCCGGGGTCCCTAGTTGGGGAGTAATAAGGGGTGTCTGGGGGTCCCTAGTTGGGGAGTAATAAGGGTTCCGGGGTCCCTAGGTTGGGGGGTGAGTAATAAGGGGTGTCTGGGGTCCCTAGTTGGGGAGTAATAAGGGGTGTCTGCGGGGGGTCCCTAGTTGGGGAGTAATAAGGGGTGTCTGGGGGGTCCCTAGTTGGGGAGTAATTAAGGGGGTGTCCCCGGGTCCCTAGTTGGGAGTAATAAGGGGTGTCTGGGGGTCCCTAGTTGGGGATGTTAATAAGGGGTGTACTGGGGTCCTAGTTGAGGAGTAATAAGGGGTGTCCCGGGGTCCCTAGTTGGGAGTAATAAGGGTGTCTGGGGTCCCCTACTTGGGGAGTAATAAGGGGTGTCTGGGGGTCCCTTATTGGGGAGTAATAAGGGGTGTCTGGGGGTCCCTAGTTGGGAGTAATAAGGGGTGTCTGGGGTCCCTAGTTGGGGAGTAATAAGGGGTGTCTGGGGTCCCTAGTTGGGGAGTAATAAAGGGGGTGTCCCGGGTCCCTAGTTGGGGAGTAATAAGGGTGTCTGGGGGTCCCTAGTTGGGGAGTAATAAGGGGTGTCCCCGGGGTCCCTAGTTGGGGAGTAATAAGGGGTGCCTGGGGTCCCTAGTTGGGGAGTAATAAGGGGTGTCTGGGGGTCCCTAGTTGGGGAGTAATAAGGGGTGTCTGGGGGTCCCTAGTTGGGGAGTAATAAGGGGTGTCCCGGGGTCCCTAGTTGGGGAGTAATAAGGGGTGTCTGGGGGTCCCTAGTTGGGGAGTAATAAGGGGTGTCTGGGGGTCCCTAGTTGGGGAGTAATAAGGGGTGTCTGGGGGTCCCTAGTTGGGGAGTAATAAGGGGTGCCCGGGGGTCCCTAGTTGGGGAGTAATAAGGGGTGGGGGTTCCCTAGTTGGGGAGTAATAAATGGGGGTGCCCGGGGGTCCCTAGTTGGGAGTAATAAGGGGTGTCTGGGGGTCCCTAGTTGGGGAAGTAATAAGGGGTGCCCGGGGGTCCCTAGTTGGGGAGTAATAAGGGGTGTCTGGGGTCCCTAGTTGGGGAGTAATAAGGGGTGTCTGGGGGTCCCTAGTTGAGGAGTAATAAGGGGTTCCTGGGGTCCCTAGTTGGGGAGTAATAAGGGGTGCCGGGGCGGTCCCTAGTTGGGGAGTAATAAGGCGGTGTCTGGGGGTCCCTAGTTGGGGAGTAATAAGGGGTGTCTGGCGGTCCCTAGTTGGAGTAATAAGGGGTGTCTGGGGGTCCCTAGTTGGGGAGTAATAAGGGTGTCTGGGGGTCCCTAGTTGGGGAGTAATAAGGGTGTCTGGGGGTCCCTAGTTGGGGAGTAATAAGGGGTGTCTGGGGGTCCTAGTTGGGGAGTAATAAGGGGTGTCTGGGGGTCCCTAGTTGAGGAAGTAATAAGGCGTTCCCGGGGGTCCCTAGTTGGGGAGTAATAAGGGGTGCCCGGGGGTCCCTAGTTGGGGAGTAATAAGGGGTGTCCGGGGGTCCCTAGTTGGGGAGTAATAAGGGGTGTCCGGGGGTCCCTAGTTGGGGAGTAATAAGGGGTGTCTGGGGGTCCCTAGTTGGGGAGTAATAAGGGGTGCCCGGGGGTCCCTAGTTGGGGAGTAATAAGGGGTGTCTGGGGGTCCCTAGTTGGGGAGTAATAAGGGTGTGCCGGGGGGTCCCTAGTTGGGGAGTAATAAGGGGTGTCTGGGGGTCCCTAGTTGGGGAGTAATAAGGGGTGTCTGGGGGTCCCTAGTTGAGGAGTAATAAGGGGTGCCCGGGGGTCCCTAGTTGGGGAGTAATAAGGGGTGCCCGGGGGTCCCTAGTTGGGGAGTAATAAGGGGTGTCCGGGGGTCCCTAGTTGGGGAGTAATAAGGGGTTGCCCGGGGGTCCCTAGTTGGGGAGTAATAAGGGGGAGTAATAAGGGTGCCCGGGGTCCCCTAGTTGGGGAGTAATAAGGGGTGTCTGGGGTCCCTAGTTGGGGAGTAATAAGGGGTGTCGGGGTCCCTAGTTGAGGAGTAATATGGGTTCCCGGGGGTCCCTAGTTGGGGAGTAATAAGGGGTCCCGGGGGTCCCTAGTTGGGGAGTAATAAGGGGTATCTGGGGGTCCCTAGTTGGGAGTAATAAGGGGTGTCTGGGGGTCCCTAGTTGGGAGTAATAAGGGTGTCTGGGGGTCCCTAGTTGGGGAGTAATAAGGGGTGTCTGGCCGGTCCCTAGTTGGGGAGTAATAAGGGCGTGTCTGGGGGTCCCTAGTTGAGGAGTAATAAGGGGTTTCCCCGGGGTCCCTAGTTGGGGAGTAATAAGGGGTGCCCGGGGCCCCCAGTTGGGGAGTAATAAGGGGTGCCTGGGGGTCCCTAGTTGGGGAGTAATAAGGGGTGTCTGGGGTCCCTAGTTGGGAGTAATAAGGGGTGTCCGGGGGTCCCTAGTTGGGGAGTAATAAGGGGTGCCCGGGTCCCTAGTTGGGGAGTAATAAGGGGTGCCCGGGGGTCCTAGGTTGGGGAACGTAATTAAGGGTGTCTGGGGGTCCCTAGTTGGGGAGTAATAAGGGGATGTCTGGGGGTCCCTAGTTGGGGAAGTAATAAGGGTGTCTGGGGTCCCTAGCTTGGGAGTAATAAGGGGTGTCTGGGGGTCCCTAGTTGGGGAGTAATAAAGGGGTGTCTGGGGTCCCTAGTTGAGGAGTAATAAGGGGTGTCCCGGGTCCTAGTGGGGAGTAATAACGGGTGTTCTGGGGTCCCTAGGTTGGGAGTAATAAGGGGTGTCTGGGGGTCCCTAGTGAGGTTGGGGAGTAATAAGGGGTGTCTGGGGGTCCCTAATTGGAGGAGTAAATAAGGGGTGTCGGGGGTCCTAGTTGGGGAGTAATAAGGGGTGGTCCTGGGAGGTCCCTAGCTTGGGGAGTAATACAGGTGGTCTGGGGGTCCCTGTTGGGTAAGTATAAGGGGTTTCCCCCGGGGGTCCCCTAGTTGGGGAGTAATAAGGGGTGCCCGGGGGTCCTAGTTGGGGAGTAATAAGGGTGTCCGGGGGTGCGCCTAGTTGGGGGTAATAAGGGGTGTCTAGGGGGGTCCCTAAGTTGGGGAGTAAAATAAGGGGTGCCCGGGGTCCCTAGTTGGGGAGTAATAAGGGGTGTCCCGGGGTCCCTAGTTGGGGAGTAATAAGGGGTGTCCTGGGGGTCCCTAGTTGAGGAGTAATAAGGGTGTCCCAGGGGGGTCCCTAGTTGGGAGTAATAAGGGGTGCCCGGGGGTCCCTAGTTGGGGAGTAATAAGGAGGTGTCCGGGGGTCCCTAGTTTGGGGAGTAATAAGGGGTGTCTGGGGTCCAGTTGGGAGTATAAGGGTGCCCGGGGGTCCCTATTGGGGAAGTATAAGGGGTGTCTGGGGGTCCCTAGTTGGGGAGTAATAAGGGGTGCCGGGGTGTCCCTAGTTGGGGAGTAATAAGGGGTGTCTGGGGGTCCCTAGTTGGGGAGTAATAAGGGGTGTCTGGGGGTCCCTAGTTGAGGGAAGTTAAATATAGGGGTCCCGGGGTCCCTAGTTGGGGAGTAATAAAGGGTGTCTCGGGGGTCCTAGTTGGGGAGTAATAAAGTGGGTGTCTGGGGGTCCCTAGTTGGGGAGTAATAAAGGGTGCCCCGGGGGTCCTAGTTGGGGAGTAAATAAGGGGTGCCCGGGTCCCTAGTTGGGAGTAATAAGGGGTGTCCGGCGGTCCCTAGTTGGGGAGTAATAAGGGGTGTTGGGGGTCCCTAGTTGGGGAGTAATAAGGGGTGCCCGGGGGTCCCTAGTTGGGGAGTAAATAAGGGGTGTCGGGGGTCCCTAGTTGGGGAGTATAAAGGGGTGTCTGGGGGTCCCTAGTTGGGGAGTAATAAGGGGGTCTGGCCCGGGGGTCCCTAAGTTGGGGAGTAATAAGGGTGCCGGGGTCCTAGTTGGGAGTAATAAGGGGTGCCCGGGGGTCCCTAGTTGGGAGTAATAATAGGGTGTCGGGGTCCCTAGTTGGGGAGTAATAAGGGGGGTCTGGGGTCCCTAGTTGGGGAGTAATAAGGGGTGCCCGGGGGTCCCTAGTTGGGGAGTAATAAGGGGTGTCTTGGGGGTTAACTCCTAGTTGGGGGTAATAAAGGGGTGCGGGGTCCCTAGTTGGGGAGAATAAGGGGTGTCTGGGGGTCCCTAGTTTTGGGGAGTAAAAGGGGTGCCCGGGGGTCCCTAGTTGGGGAGTAATAAGGGGTGCCCGGGGGTCCCTGGGACCCTAGGAGAAAAGGTTGTGATTGGAGGAGTCTGGTAGGGTGTTGGGCTTGGGGTGGGTTGAGGAGGGTACGAGATGGTGTTGGTAATCCTACCTGGTGGTAGGTGAGTTACAGGCCCGGCCATTGTGTTTGCCCCAGTTTGTATGTAGTAGGCAGTTGGGAGAGTTATCTTCATATTAGAGGGAGATATAAGTGGGCGCCTCAAATGTGCTGCTATGTAAATAGCCTCGCTAGTTGAATATTGCATTAAAAAGGGGCGCTCTATTGTTATAATAATTCTGTCCTGAATGGGAAAGGTTGTTTAATGGCCAAGAGGGCGTTGTGCCTCTGGGGTACTGGAATGCCAGGGGGGGGGGGGGGCTGTAAGGTGCCACAGTCACTATTTATTGGGCTGGGGGGGGGCCTGTTTGTGCCTCTGGGTACTGGGAAATGCCAGGGGGGGGGGGCTGTAAGGTGCCACAGTCACTATTATTGGGCTGGGGGGGCTGGTTTGTGCCTCTGGTACTGGGAATGCCGGGGGGGCTGTAAGGTGCCACAGCAGTCACTATTATTGGGCTGGGGGGGGGGCTGTTTGTGCCTCTGGGTACTGGGAATGCCAGGGGGGCTTGTAAAGGTGCCACAGCATCACATATGTTATTGGGCTGGGGGGGCTGTTTGTGCCTCTGGGTACTGGGAATGCAGGGGGGCTGTAAGGTGGCCACAGACAGTCACTATTTATTGGCTGGGGGGCTGTTTGTGCTCTGGGTACTGGGAATGCCAGGGGGGCTGTAAGGTGCCACAGACAGTCACTATTTATTGGGCTGGGGGGGGCTGTTTGTGCTCCTGGGTACTGGGAATGCCAGGGGGGGCTGTAAGGTGCCACAGGTCACTATTTATTTGGGCTGGGGGGGGGCTGTTTGTGCCTCTGGGTACTGGAAGCCAGGGGGGGGGCTGTAAGGTGCCACAGACAGTCACTATTTATTGGGCGGGGGGGCTGTTTGTGCTTCTGGGTACTTGGAATCCAGGGGGGGGCTGTAAGGTTGCCACAGACAGTGCACTAATTTATTGGGCTGGGGGGGCTGTTTTGTGCCTCTGGGTACTGGGAAATGCGGGGGGGGCTGTAAGGTGCCACAGACAGTCACTATTTATTGGGCTGGGGGGGGGCTGTTTGTGCCTCTGGGTACTGGGAATGCCAGGGGGGCTGTAAGGTGCCACAGACAGTCACTATTTATTGGGCTGGGGGGGGCTGTTTGTGCCTCTGGGTACTGGGAATGCCAGGGGGGCTGTAAGGTGCCACAGACAGTCACTATTTATTGGGCTGGGGGGGCTGTTTGTGCCTCTGGGTACTGGGAATCCAGGGGGGCTGTAAGGTGCCACAGACAGTCCACTATTTATTGGGCTGGGGGGGCTGTTTGTGCCCTCTGGGTACTGGGAATGCCAGGGGGCCTGTAAGGTGCCACAGACAGTCACTATTTATTGGGCTGGGGGGCTGTTTGTGCCTCTGGGTACTGGGAATGCCAGGGGGCTGTAAGGTGCCACAGACAGTCACTATTTATTGGGCTGGGGGGGCTGTTTGTGCCTCTGGGTACTGGGAATGCCAGGGGGGGCTGGGTGTGCCACAGACGTCACATATTTATTGGGCTGGGGGGGCTGTTTGTGCCTCTGGGTACTGGGAATGCCAGGGGGGCTGTAAGGTGCCACAGACAGTCACTATTTATTGGGCTGGGGGGGCTGTTTGTGCCTCTGGGTACTGGGAATGCCGGGGGGCTGTAAGGTGCCACAGACAGTCACTATTTATTGGGCTGGGGGGGGCTGTTTGTGCCTCTGGGTACTGGGAATGCCGGGGGGCTGTAAGGTGCCACAGACAGTCACTATTTATTGGGCTGGGGGGGGGCTGTTTGTGCCTCTGGGTACTGGAATGCCGGGGGGCTGTAAGGTGCCACAGACAGTCACTATTTATTGGGCTGGGGGGGGCTGTTTGTGCCTCTGGGTACTGGGAATGCCAGGGGGGGTGTAAGGTGCACAGACAGTCACTATTTATTGGGCTGGGGGGGGCTGTTTGTGCCTCTGGGTACTGGGAATGCCAGGGGGGGCTGTAAGGTGCCACAGACAGTCACTATTTATTGGGCTGGGGGGGGGCTGTTTGTGCCTCTGGGTACTGGGAATGCCGGGGGGGGCTGTAAGGTGCCACAGACAGTCACTATTTATTGGGCTGGGGGGGGGGCTGTTTGTGCCTCTGGGTACTGGGAATGCCAGGGGGGCTGTAAGGTGCCACAGACAGTCACTATTTATTGGGCTGGGGGGGGCTGTTTGTGCCTCTGGGTACTGGGAATGCCAGGGGGGGCTGTAAGGTGCCACAGACAGTCACTATTTATTGGGCTGGGGGGGCTGTTTGTGCCTCTGGGTACTGGGAATGCCGGGGGGGCTGTAAGGTGCCACAGACAGTCACTATTTATTGGGCTGGGGGGGCTGTTGTGCCTCTGGGTACTGGGAATGCCAGGGGGGCTGTAAGGTGCCACAGACAGTCACTATTTATTGGGCTGGGGGGCTGTTTGTGCCTCTGGGTACTGGGAATGCCAGGGGGGCTGTAAGGTGCCACAGACAGTCACTATTTATTGGGCTGGGGGGCTGTTTGTGCCTCTGGGTACTGGGAATGCCAGGGGGGCTGTAAGGTGCCACAAGACAGTCACTATTTATTGGGCTGGGGGGGGGGGCTGTTTGTGCCTCTGGGTACTGGGAATGCCGGGGGGCTGTAAGGTGCCACAGACAGTCACTATTTATGGGCTGGGGGGGGGCTGTTTGTGCCTCTGGGTACTGGGAATGCCAGGGGGGCTGTAAGGTGCCACAGACAGTCACTATTTATTGGCTGGGGGGGGCTGTTTGTGCCTCTGGGTACTGGGAATGCCGGGGGGCTGTAAGGTGCCACAGACAGTCACTATTTATTGGGCTGGGGGGGGCTGTTTGTGCCTCTGGTACTGGGAATGCCGGGGGCTGTAAGGTGCCACAGACAGTCACTATTTATTGGGCTGGGGGGGCTGTTTGTGCCTCTGGGTACTGGGAATGCCGGGGGGGGGCTGTAAGGTGCCACAGACAGTCACTATTTATTGGGGCTGGGGGGGCTGTTTGTGCCTCTGGTACTGGGAATGCCAGGGGGGCTGTAAGGTGCCACAGACAGTCACTATTTATTGGGCGGGGGGGGGGCTGTTTGTGCCTCTGGGTACTGGGAATGCCAGGGGGGCTGTAAGGTGCCACAGACAGTCACTATTTATTGGGCTGGGGGGGGCTGTTTGTGCCTCTGGGTACTGGGAATGCCGGGGGGCTGTAAGGTGCCACAGACAGTCACTATTATTGGGCTGGGGGGGGCTGTTTTGTGCCTCTGGGTACTGGGAATGCCGGGGGGCTGTAAGGTGCCACAGACAGTCACTATTTATTGGGCTGGGGGGGGCTGTTTGTGCCTCTGGGTACTGGAATGCCAGGGGGGGCTGTAAGGTGCCACAGACACGTCACTATTTATTGGGCTGGGGGGGCTGTTTGTGCCTCTGGGTACTGGGAATGCCAGGGGGGCTGTAAGGTGCCCAGACAGTCACTATTATTGGGCTGGGGGGGGCTGTTTGTCCTCTGGGTACTGGGAATGCCGGGGGGGGCTGTAAGGTGCCACAGACAGTCACTATTTATTGGGCTGGGGGGGCTGTTTGTGCCTCTGGGTACTGGGAATGCCAGGGGGGCTGTAAGGTGCCACAGACAGTCACTATTTATTGGGCTGGGGGGGCTGTTTGTGCCTCTGGGTACGGGAATGCCAGGGGGGCTGTAAGGTGCCACAAGACAGTCACTATTTATTGGGCTGGGGGGGGCTGTTTGTGCCTCTGGGTACTGGGAATGCCAGGGGGGCTGTAAGGTGCCACAGACAGTCACTATTTATTGGGCTGGGGGGGCTGTTTGTGCCTTCTGGGTACTGGGAATGCCGGGGGGGCTGTAAGGTGCCACAGACAGTCACTATTTATTGGGCTGGGGGGGTCTGTTTGTGCCTCTGGGTACTGGGAATGCCAGGGGGGCTGTAAGGTGCCACAGACAGTCACTATTTATTGGGCTGGGGGGGCTGTTTGTGCCTCTGGGTACTGGGAATGCCGGGGGGCTGTAAGGTGCCAGACATCACTATTTATTGGGCTGGGGGGGGCTGTTTTGTGCCTCTGGGTACTGGAATGCCAGGGGGGGGCTGTAAGGTGCCACAGACAGTCACTATTTATTGGCTGGGGGGGTTTGTGCCTCTGGGTACTGGGAATGCCAGGGGGGCGTAAGGTGCACAGACAGTCACTATTTATTGGGCTGGGGGGGCTGTTTGTGCCTCTGGGTACTGGGAATGCCAGGGGGGCTGTAAGGTGCCACAGACAGTCACTATTTATTGGGCTGGGGGGCTGGTTTGTGCCTCTGGGTACTGGGAATGCCAGGGGGGGGCTGTAAGGTGCCACAGACAGTCACTATTTATTGGGCTGGGGGGGCTGTTTGTGCCTCTGGGTACTGGGAATGCCGGGGGGGCTGTAGGTGCCACAGACAGTCACTATTTATTGGGCTGGGGGGGGCTGTTTGTGCCTCTGGGTACTGGGAATGCCGGGGGGCTGTAAGGTGCCACAGACAGTCACTATTTATTGGGCTGGGGGGGGGCTGTTTGTGCCTCTGGGTACTGGGAATGCCAGGGGGGCTGTAAGGTGCCACAGACAGTCACTATTTATTGGGCTGGGGGGGCTGTTTGTGCTCTGGGTACTGGGAATGCCAGGGGGGCTGTAAGGTGCCACAGACAGTCACTATTTATTGGGCTGGGGGGGCTGTTTTGTCCTCTGGGTACTGGAATGCCGAGGGGGCTGTAAGGTCCACAGACAGTCACTATTATTTGGGCTGGGGGGGCTGTTTGTGCCTCTGGGTACTGGGAATGCCAGGGGGGCTGTAAGGTGCCACAGACAGTCACTATTTATTGGGCTGGGGGGGCTGTTTGGTTGCCTCTGGGTAACTGGGAATGCCAGGGGGGCTGTAAGGTGCCACAGACAGTCACTATTTATTGGGCTGGGGGGCTGTTTGTGCCTCTGGGTACTGGGAATGCCGGGGGGCTGTAAGGTGCCACAGACAGTCACTATTTATTGGGCTGGGGGGGCTGTTTGTGCCTCTGGGTACTGGGAATGCCAGGGGGCTGTAAGGTGCCCACAGACAGTCACTATTTATTGGGCTGGGGGGGCTGTTTGTGCCTTCTGGGTACTGGGAATGCCAGGGGGGCTGTGAGTGGCCACAGACAGTCACTATTTATTGGCTGGGGGGGGCTGTTTGTGCTCTGGGTACTGGGAATGCCAGGGGGCGTAAGGTGCCACAGACAGTCACTATTTATTGGGCTGGGGGGGCTGTTTGTGCCTCTGGTATGGGAATGCCGAGGGGGGCTGTAAGGTGCCACAGACAGTCACTATTTATTGGGCTGGGGGGGGGTGTTTGTGTGGTACTGGAATGCCGGGGGGGTGGTGCCAAGACAGTCACTATTTATTGGGTGGGGGGGCTGTTTGTGCTCTGGGTACTGGGAATGCCGGGGGGGCTGTAAGGTGCCACAGACAGTCACTATTTATTGGGCTGGGGGGGCTGTTTGTGCCTCTGGGTACTGGGAATGCCGGGGGCTTGTAAGGTGCCACAGACAGTCACTATTTATTGGGCTGGGGGGGGCTGTTGTGCCTCTGGGTACTGGGAATGCCGGGGGGGCTAAGGTGCCACAGACATCACTATTTATTGGGCTGGGGGGCTGTTTGTGCCTCTGGGTACTGGAATGCCAGGGGGGCTGTAAGGTGCACAGACAGTCACCTATTTATTGGGCTGGGGGGGCTGTTTGTGCCTCTGGTACTGGGAATGCCGGGGGGCTGTAAGGTGCCACAGACAGTCACTATTTATTTGGGCTGGGGGGGGTGCTGTTTGTGCCTCTGGGTACTGGGAATGCCAGGGGGCTGTAAAGGTGCCACAGACAGTCACTATTTTATTGGGCTGGGGGGGGGCTGTTTGTGCCTCTGGGTTAAC